>NC_034596.1:107009559-107024899 GCF_900095145.1 Mus pahari | reverse complement strand
GAACTCACTCTGTAGACCAGGCTGGTCTTGAATTCAGAAATCTGCCTGCCTCTGCCTCCCGAGTGCTGGGATTAAAGGCGTGCACCACCACGCCCGGCTTGCCATGTTTTCTTATTGTAGCAACCACACATGCTGTGAGCAGACGTCGCTGGTCCTTGCTTTCCACTGTTGTTCTCATTTATTCTCAAAGCTGTGCTGCACTTTTGGTTGTTTGTTGCTTGGCTCCTCAGAGTTGCTGAGTCTGGGTAGGCGTGGCTCATTGCTGACCTCTGTGGAAGGATCAGTGTTTTGCCCTTAGGATCATAGAGATTCTGTGTGTGGGATGCTGGCAAGCCCTAGCCTGGAGGTGTGGGGCTTTAGAATTGGTCTAGCCTTGAGCAGGGGCCCTAGAGAAGAGCTATCTTACCTTAACTGTGGAATCTTGCAAACACCACATAACTCCTGGGTCTCAGGCTCCAGTTCAGTGTCGTCTGCTGAGTATTGGTGTTGGTTTCTGGGCCCAGAGTAGCCTTTGCTGCCTCTGGTGTGTTGCTACTGTGTGCTGTAAGAAAGAGGAGCTGATTTTTGTGCATTTGGTCAGGCATGTTAGCCATGCCCTGAAATGTGCTATTGTTACTGTTGGCTATGAGTAGTGTGCTAGCCTTCAGTTCTTATCAAAGAATCAGAGAAACCAGTATTTAACATTTTATGGATGAGATGGAGGTTGCCTACACTGTCAGAGGCGTGCATTGAGGCCCTGAAGATGCTAGTAGGACGAGACATGTCTGGTGACAGTTCTTACCATCTTCATCTTAGGGTATATCTTGTGTCTGGTGGAGCTCTCTTAATCGCCCATTGGTCTGCACTGACAGTTGGTATCAACAGCTCTCTCTTAGACCTACACTACTAGACTTTGGGGTGGCTGCTCTGTATTTGCACTTGTAGGTAGAGACCTTGAGTGTCCTGTCTGCAACATAGTGACTGTACAGCCAGCCTCCTGCAGCAGGTGCTCCTGCAGTCTGTGTTTGCCTTTGCCATGGCCTTTCTTCTGCAGGCGTGCAGGGAGCAGCTTATTAGGTTGTCCATTTGTCCAGCCAAGAAGCTGGCTCTTGGAGGGAAGCCTGGCTAGGGGTTGTCCAGGACTGGACTAGGTAGAGAGATCATTCTGGAAAGGATGAGTCTTGTGCTATGGGAGACCCCTCCCTGCCAGACACTCCAGGCCTTGGAATCTCCAGAAGAGATACAGCCACTGTGTATTGTTCTAAGCCAAGATGCAGTGTATCAGGAATAGGGTTTTATGGCATATGAGAAATCAGGAAACTAATATTTTGGCATTCATAATGAAAATTAATTAGAATGTACAGGCTAAATTAAAAACTTAGGGCAAAGATAATCTATCAGTGTCTATCTGACTGTCTTATTTTGGATACTGAGTATTAAACCTAACACTTTGTGTGTTCTAAGCAAGTCGTCTACCACTGAGCTCCATTTCCAAACTTCATTTTACTTAAAAAAATTCTTACTTTATGTGTATAGATATTTTGCTTCTTTGTATGTCTGTGTACTATGCAGGTGCTGGAAATCGAATCCAAGTTGTATAGAAGAACAACCAGTACTCTTTTTCTTTTTTTTCTTTTTTTTAAATTTTATTTATTTATTATATGTAAGTACACTGTAGCTGTCTTAAGACACTCCAGGAGAGGGCGCCAGATCTTGTTACAGATGGTTGTGAGCCACCATGTGACAACCAGTACTCTTAAACTCTGAGCTACCTCTCTGGTCCCTAGTTTGACTTTTCTTTTTTCTTTTTCGAGACAGGGTTTCTCTGTGTAGCCCTGGCTGTCCTGGAACTCACTCTGTAGACCAGGCTGGCCTCAAACTCAGAAATCTACCTGCCTCTGCCTCCCAAGTGCTGGGATTAAAGGCGTGTGCCACCATTCCTGGCTTTAGTTTGACTTTTTAATTTCATCAAAATTTCCAAGCTGTCTTTGAGCTCATTCTGTAGCCCAGGGTTTTTTATTTGAAACAGGGTCTCTAAGTAATGCTGGTCATCCTGGAACTCATTTGCAGACCAAGCTGCCTCAAACTCAGAGAGATCAGCCCGCCTCTGGTAGGATTAAAGGCGTGCGTCATTATGTCTGGTCCAGGCTAGACTTGAAATAGTGCTCCTCCTGCCTCAGTCTCCAAAGTAAGTGAAATTATATGCCTGCACTAACAGGCTTAGCTCAAATCTTAAACTTGTAAGATAACCTGTGATACTTAATTCTAAATTAAAAGTTGTGACCAAAGGTCATTCTGTATTTTGCCACAGGGCGGCGCCACATCCACCACCTGGGGAGCCAGCTGCAGCTGAACCAGCACTGCCTGGACACGGCATTCAATTTCTTCAAGATGGCTGTAAGCAAGCATCTTACCCGAGGACGGAAAATGGCCCATGTGATTGCTGCCTGCCTCTACTTGGTTTGCCGAACTGAAGGCACACCTCATATCCTTTGTTGGGTGATTACTCAAATGGTGACGTAGGAGTGGTAGGAATTGGAATTGATATTGCTAACAGGTCCCTTATTGGATGTCCCATCCCAGCTGATGCAGGGTTCCTTCTCACAGCTTCTGTTTTAGATGGGGTTTCTACTGAAGAGAAGAGATACCATGACTATGGCAACTCTTAGAAAGGAAAACATTTAACTGGGGCTGGGTTATGGTTCAGAGGTTTGATCCATTATCATCTTGACAGGGAGTATGGCAGCATTCAGGCAGACATGGTGCTGGAGAAGGAGCTGAGAGTTCTACCTCTGGACCAGTAGTTACCAGGAAGAGCGAGTGACACTGGGTCTGGTTTGAGCTTCTGAAACTGCCCCTGGTGACAGACTTCCTCCAACAAGGCCATACCTCTAATAACACCACTCCCTGTGAGTCTCTAGGGCCATTTTTATTCAAACACAACAGCTGCCAAAGCAGGTAGTCAGGCTAGACTGGTAAGTCCCAGCCACACAACAGCTGCCAAAGCAGGTAGTCAGGCTAGACTGGTAAGTCCCAGCCACTTGTGGCAGAAGAGGAAGAGGATAGCTGATGGCTTCTGGCGTTGTTTCTTCCCTTTGCAGCTTTGTTTCTTGAGGTTTCAGGTCTGGTTCTCCTGTGCACTTCCCAGGACCAGCACTAAGCTCTGCATGCACATACATCAGGGATTCTATCCTTCATCCTTCAGTATCTCCTAGCTCCCTCTGGTACCATCAGCCATCCGTTCCTATCATGGACATACCGCTTATAGTTGTTCTCCCCTCATTCCAGGGACCTTGGTGTGCTTCTGTCTAACTGGAAACATGAGGCATCTTCTCTCCAGTAGGTCCCTCCCTCTGACCACTTCCCACCTTGAACCTGTGTTAGGTCATTTGGTTTCTACCTGTTTCCTCTGCCTGTCCTACCTGTGTGTTAGGTAATCTTTGCTTCCTTCTCATCTATCTACTCACATTTTGGCTTGAGATAGTTTCTAGATTATTTTTCAACATAGTCCTTTTATTTTTGGTTGGGGGGTATGTGGCACACACATGCTACATGTATAGCTACATGTCAGGTTAAAAGGACCACTTGTGTTGTGCAGTGGTGGTGCACGCCTTTAATCCCAGCACTCATGAGGCAGAGGCAGGCGGATTTCTGAGTTTGAGGCCAGCCTGGTCTCAGAGTGAGTTCCAGGACAGCCAGGGCTACACAGAGAAACCCTGTCTCGAAAAACCAAACCAAACAAATAAAAAGATCACTTATGAGAGTCAGTTCTCCTTGTACTGTGTAAGTCTCAGGGATCAAATTCAGGTTGTCAGGTTTGTGGCAAGCACCTTTAGCCACTGAATTGCCTCCCTGGCTTCTCTCCACTTCATTTTTGAGTCAGGGTATTTCACTGAAGTTTGTCATTTTGTCTAGATGAGCTGTCCAGCAAGCCCCCAGGAAGTGCTATCTCCACTCATGCCCTCTAGTGCTGGGGTTACAGATGTTCACTTCCACACCCAGCTTCTACGTAAGTACTGGGGTTCTGAACTTGGGTCCTTATGCTTGTGTAGAGAGTACTTTACATACTGAGATATCTCCCCAGGCCCAGAGTTCTTTAACTTCTCTCTCCTGTTGTCATCTCCTTACTTCCTTGGAAGGGCTGTTGGTGGTACTTGAGCTCTTGTCATTTCCCCTCAGTTGGCCTGTTATGGTCTAGTGGTCCTGACATCGTTTTCCTGTGTGGCAATGGCGTTATGACAGGCGTCTGTTTTGGTAGGCATTACCTCCTCCTGTCTCATCCATGCTGCCTGTGGGATGCCTGGCATTCCCCCATCCCAGCCCTTACCCGAGAGCCTTAGGTGATACTTGGGAGAGTCCTGTGCTAGAAGGTCATGGTGCTGAGGTCCCTTTGGGATTCTCTTGTCATTCTATTAACCCACTAGCGAAAGTGGAATCCTGGGTGTGGGACCAATCACAAGATGTCCTCATGGAGAAGGAACAGGGCTTATTATATACTCAAACTCATTTTTGCCATCTTGCCCACCTCCTCAAAATTGTGTCTACTGTGACCCAGAAAGCAGGTTATGCTGGGGCCTTTTATTCAGAAACCTTGCCTGCCCTCTTCAGCTTGCCAGCCTGCACCTCTAATTCCTGACCCCTAGGGGGACTGAGATGTTCTGAGTCTGCTGTGTAGGAGCCAGGCCTAAATTCTCTTCACAGGGTAGAGGAAGGTTGTGGGGGTATCAGGGCTGAGAAGGGCCTGACCTATTTCAGGCAGCAACTAGGTGTGATGGTAGAACTGTCAGGTACAAGGAGACGTTGCTCTTGTCAAGAGGATTGAATTATATGTCGAGATTTGTTCTTACAGGATTTGTGTGAGACACATTCATGGAAGAGGGTGATTTTTGTCTGTACCTGTCATTATTCCGAGCACTCAAGCTGTTACAGTAGATCTGCACATGACTAGTGACCTCAGGGGCCCCAGGCCATGGATCTAAACCAGGAACCCACGCTTACAGCTGACACCCAGGGGAGAAGGCAGAGGAGCCTACATGGTTCTGTGTGGTAGACAGTACTGATCTGCCCAGGGTGGATTCCAGGGCTGACTGGCTTCTGCATGCATTCTCACTACACTGGAGAGGCCTCTTAGCTGTGCGCTCAGGGGTCTTGTGCAATTAGGTCAGCAGCAAGGTCTGTAGACCTGCAGCAGCTTTCAGGATTTCCTCCCTTCCTTCCAAGTTGTAGGTATCCAGTTACATGGTTTGTGAAAATAATGGACAAGCTCTCCTAGACTCCCTGATCCACTTCTACCTGGGCACCAGCCACTACCCATCATTCTTCAAGGACAGGGACTTAGAATCGTCAACAGTTTGCCAAATTTTTTTTTTCCTTCTTCATGTTATGATTTCTCTGTGTAGCTCTGGAACATACTTTGTAGAACAGGCTGGCCTCAAACTCACAGAGATCCTCCTGCCTCTGCCTTCTGAGTGCTGGATTAAAGGCATGTGCCACTATGCCCAGCATGTTTGATTGTCTTACTATGTAGCTTTGGCTGTCCTGGAACTCACTATATAGATAATGCCCAGAAAGATTTCTTTTTTGAGGATTTAATTTAAGCCAGGGTTGGTGGCAGAAGTAGGTAGCTGTGTGAGTTTAAGTTTAGCCTTGTCTTCATAGTGAGTTCCAGGACAGCCAGGGTTATGTAGGGAGATACTTCTCAGAAACAAAGTACTTATATGTGTATGTGTGTTATCTGTGAGAGTGCAAGTCCAGCAGTGGCCAGAAGAGGGCATCAGGTTCCCTGGAATAGAAGTTACAGAGTTACAGACAGTTGTTAGCTACCATGTGGATGTTAGGACTAGAACTCAGATCCTCTGCAGTAACAGCAGGTGCTTTTAACTGCTAAGCTTTCTTTCCAGCTCTCCCTACCATAAGGGTTTGTTTTTAAAAGATCACCAAAGGGCTGGAGAGATGGCTCAATGGTTAAGATCACTGACTGCTCTTCCAGAGGTCCTGAGTTCAATTCCTATCAACCACATGGTGGCTTACAATCGAAGGGAATGGGATCCGATGCCCTCTTCTAGTGTGTCTGAAGAAAGCAACAGAGCACTCACATACATTAAAAAAAAAAAATCACTAATGCTTAATGAATATATTTTTTGCTGAGCATTTAACCATATAGTAAAAGAAAGGTTACTGTGGTTTTTATTTCAACTGACCTCAGATGCTGTTTTCAGAATGGTTTTCAAAATTAAAGCAATTTTATCTATCCAAGTATAAGTCATCTCCTATTTTCCCAAGATTAATAATGACAATTTTAATTATTGTTTACTACTTTTGTGTGCCTGTGAGCCATGCACGTGTGTGCAAGGGTTTGTGTGTGGAAATCCTCTTTGTGTAGTTCCTTCTCTTCAGTGTAATTTCCTCATCACATCCTGGTTGTGTATGAATGTCAAGCCCAGCAGTTTGCTCTCTTCGGTTTGGTTCTGCCCCCACACCCTCCTTAACTTGCACACTTGATTTGTTGTTTTGTGGTTTTTTTGTTTGTCTGTTTTTGTTTGTTTGGGTTTTTTTGAGTGTTTGTCAGGAAATGGGAAAGACATTAAGTGATTTTTTTCCCTGCCTGAGGCAGGTAAGGCTAGTTGGGTAGCTAGCCTTGGCACAGGGCATCAGTGTCTGTAAGAACTCTAGAATGCTTAACTGCTTTCTTCATGGTACTTTTCGATCACATAGCTATTTAGCTCTTTGGCAGTGTTCCTGTTGCCAGCCCTGTGGCACACAGCTTTAGCATTGGGGCAGTACAGGTTGGCCATTGCCTTAAGAGATCCTGTGAGCATTGGGTAGACTCATTTGAAGTGGCTACTTTTCTTTGGACAACTTGATACCTCAAGTCTGGTTGTTGAGAGATCACTAAATTTCAAATTCTATACTCTGGTTAGGTGTGTAAGAACTGGACTGCTACATTCCAGTCTTTGCTCTGCAGAGCACCTGAGGTCCTTGGGAGTAGAAGAGCAGTGACATCTAGCTTTCCTACCTCAGCTGCACTGCTGTCCTGTGAGCAGAGTGGGCACTTGGAGCTTCCACTTAAGTTCTGTGCCTCTCTTCAGTAGTTAGGGGAGGAAAGACAAGTATCAGAAGTGGGATCTGAGTGAAAACTGACTTAGTATTGCTGCACCACAATGGTAAGGCACAGACTGTGGGATGGAGCAAGTAGAAGCAGGTAGTTAGCATCTCTGGATCTGGTGGAAGGAGGCTCAGTCTTCAAGGCAGATGCTTTGGGGCAGCATTTTGGCAGTGCCATGCTCTGTTGATGTGTCAGTTGTCTGAGGTGTGCCATATTTAGAAAAACTCAACTGTAGGCAAAGGTGGTTGCTGGAGCAGTGAGGGGCAAGTCCAGTGGAGATGGACTAGTGAAACACATCAACAGATCCCCAGTCCAGTGGAGATGGACTAGTGAAACACATCAACAGATCCCCTGAGTCACTAGAAACTGTCCAGAGCATCTGTTCTGTTTGGCTCAGAAGCCAGTTAGTGTCTATAGATAGTATCCTGAGGACACCGTACAGTAGACATCTGAAGATCCCTTTCTCGTTTCCCTGGTTCTGTTTCCCACTCCTTCTGGTAACTTTCTGTCCTTGAAATAGATTCTGAGAGGTCTCTCTCAGTGCTGGAGAGACACAGGGACTGGTCAGATGATAAGCTTGGATTGGACAGATGAGGTCTAGCTGTCTGGGTGTGCAACCCTTGTAGCCTCCATGAAAACACTCCTTAACTCCGCCTGCAGACATGCTCCTTGACCTCAGCGACCTGCTCCAGGTAGATCTCTCTCCTTCTTAAGTCTTTCCTGGCCTGAGGGCATTATAGAGGCAAAGCTGTGCTTCCATACCCCTGGAAGTCAATTTATGCTGCCTGCCATAGTAGGCAGCCTTTGTGTTCAGGGTGATGAATTTTGTGTGGCCAGAGCATGGGACCTCAGCAGAAGAAGGCAGCTCACAGGTATAGCATTATCCAAGGACTGTGTCTCAGCCTTAGAACTGCTTAAGAAACTCTTATGAAACTTAGTCCAAGGTAAAGCAAATTCTTTTTAAAAGGGAATATTGGACCCATGCATGCATTTCAAACTATGGAAAACCCCCCTAAGCACAGCCTATTTAGGGTCATTACCTTTCTGGACTCAGATAAAGTAGATTTTTGTTGCATTGCTTGTGTTTGTTTAATACCAGGTCTCAAGTAGCCCTGGGTGGCCGGGAATGAAGAGCTATGCCTGCCTCTGAAGTGCTGGGATTAAGTGACCATTGCACTGTTCACTTGTAAATAACTGACTGTCATGGCAAGCTGCAGCTAAGGACCTCCCACGGCAGTGAAGGGGAGAGGGGCATCAGGAGTGCACTGTCATCCCACTAATAGAGCTGCGCTAGAGGGCTGGGTAGAGCCTTACTGAAGCCTCTGGGCCACACCCTAGTTGTAGCAAGGCCGAGAGGTCCACACTGACCCTGGAGTATGAATAGAATGCCTGCAAGCTTTGCCCTGAAGGGAAATCCTGATCTGGGTGCCTGCCTGCCAGGGATTCTGAGAGTCAGGTTATCGCTCCTGTGTGCTTAGGCATCAGTGCCCGCAGAGACTAGCATTTAGATTCCAGTCAGAGGCTGCCTTGTATTTTGTCCTCTCAGCTGTCTTTCTTTATAAATGGCATCTCTCGGCAGCTAGTGCCGAAATTTTCTTTTTCTTTTTTTGGTCAAGCTAAAAATAACCTGCTGGAATTGTGATAATCCATTGACTCCCATCTTTGAATGTGTTGTGCTCAGTTCAGAGCATGGTCACATGACTATATCCAGCCTCCCAGGAAAGATGGGAGCCAGGGCCAGGCAGCTCCAGAAGTAGCTTGGACACCTTTGAGGAAACCAGAGGTGCACAAGTCAGCTTTGACTTCATAGCTTTGGAAATGGGAAAACAGTCCAGCCTGTTGGAATAGAAGATGGCATGCCACCAGGAAGGGCTGAGGTCTGGCCAGCTGAGCCAGCTGAGTAGCAGGGTGACTACAGACTATTCTTCTTGGTATGGCTCTACTGGCAAAATAGGGTCTGAGGGGGACTAAGGTGAGGACCATACAGGGTTGTCCCACCCTGGAGCATCCACAGCATGTTGTCCCTGGTGCCAGGCCTTGCCTGACCTAAAGACAGACAGTTTTGCTTTTACCTGCGTGGGGTGCACACCCATGTCCATGAAGGCCTCTAATGGGGCTGGCTGCTTTGAAGAAATATGTGAAAGTAGAAGTGGCAAAGACCCTGTATTTAAAGCCTCACTCTTTCCTGGTTCCACATATACGGCAAAGGCAGGTAGCTTTCATCCACAAGCACAGAGTGAATTGTAATGTGGCAGTATCTAATAGTAATATTGGTATGCCTGGAAGCCAGGTATTGTGGTATACAAAGCCCTCTCTAGAAAGTATTCAAATTGTTTTGTTTTAGATTTATTTGTATGAACATTTTCTGACATGTATGTGTGTGGGCCTCCTGTATGCCTGGTACCCATAGAGGCAAGAAGAGGGGGTTGGACCCTCTGGAACTGGAGTTACAGATGGTTGTGAGCCATCATGTGGGTGCTGGGAACCAAACCCAAGGCCTCTCTCTGCAAGAGAAACAAGTGCTCTTTACCATTGAGCCATCTCTCTAACCCCTGGAAAGTGTTGTTAAAACTTTGAATTTACACCTGAAGTCTAATTAGAGAACTCTTTCTGTAGTGTTCAGGTCTCATTGTCAACCATGTCTACTGGTCCCTGGGTATCTGGAGGAACCTGAGAGGATGCTGGGGAAAAGTGCTCCCATGGGAGCACATTTACTTGCACACCTGAACATAGGCTGCATACCATATGCTTATATCACTTTTACATCACACATTCCTGCATGTTTATATGTCATTTACATGTATACTCACATAGGCTATATAGTCATGCACACTGTAGTTTTGTAGACAACCCTTGAAACTTTAGGAAGATAAAGAATTCTTCAAAAAGTGCTCTGTGAGCCACTAGTGCTTGTGAAGACCTCAGGAAGATAGTACCTGTGTCCAGCCAGGGTGGAAGGTGACCAACCCACTGCTGATTGGCTGTGGTGGCCAAACCTGGACTTCTCAGCTGGGTTGACTCACTAAGCTGACAAGTCACAAACTCTCCCCTTTTGTCCTGTATGTAAACAAAGACACCATTGTGTATCATCCCTTAGACTGTGTCTTGCAAACATTTACTGGGTATCACCATGCCAGGAAAGGGGGCTTAGCAAAGGCCCACGGGCTGGGCTTGATCAGGTAAGGAACTTCTTTCAGGAGGCCAGAGGCAGAAGGCTAGACCAACCACATCTGTAAGGCCCAGGAGTCCCAGGAGTGGTCTGGCATGAGTACAGTGGGGTTTTCAGGTAGCTGAGGATGAGGAGGGCCTCTTAAGGTTGGGGCAGGCCTGAGTGTCCCAGGTTAATCCATTACGTATTGTACTGAGCTACTGAACTGCATGCTAGGGGTTTTACACACTGGCAAACCGTTGCTTCCCTGAGAACTGATAGCGTTCTTCCCACTCCAACCCTTGGTCCATCCCTCCTAGGATGGACTTATTTCCACTGCCTACTCCTGTGGCAGAGGAGAGAGCGCTATGGCAGGTGGCCCGATCTGGGCAGCAGCTTCATGGCAGATGAGGACTTGAGGTGAGGGTACTGGAGGAGACAGTTGGGATTCCAGCGACTGCATTACCTACCAAACTCTAGTTTGTACCCACAACTTTTCTAAGCAACCATTGAAAAAGACTAGGGGAGTCTGGGCAGCCATATAGGAAGGAGGTGGCCCTCCTGGTGTAGAGGCCAGTAGAGAGGCATGGTGTGGACTTTTCCTAGCCCTGCAGGGGTCTCTGGCAATGGGTTCCTTGAAGACTGAACAACGAAACAGGCATTTTAAGAAAACAGCAGCTGAGCTGGTATGGTGGTGGTCGCCTCACCCAGCATTCAGGAGGTAGAGGCTAGCCTGATTGCAGGGCAGCCAGGACTACACAGAAACCCTGTCTCAAAAAAAACCAACAGAAATGATTTTAAAAGGAAGGAAAAAAGCAGCAGGTGTTTTTCTGAACACTGATTCCTGTGTTCTTTCTTTTTGCCCTAGGTTAACGTGTACGTGTTGGGGAAGACGTTCCTGCTCTTGGCAAGGGAGCTTTGCATCAACGCACCAGCTATAGGTAGGTTGGGCTCAGATAGGAAACTAACCAGCCAAAGCTCTCAGAGTAGGAGGATGTCAGGTCAAAGTAGTAGAACACCAAAGGTTACAAAAAAGTCTCCTAAAATCTGTGGTAAATATTGCCAGTAGGGCATTATTTTTGGTACAAACTCAGAAGGCCTACCAGCGCCTGTCAAATGAAGGCCAGGACACAGAGAGAAAGAGTACAGTGCTTCATGTTGGGAACCTGTACTATTTGAAGCAGGTACCCTGAGAAAGGCAGGGGTCTCCTCACAACTGAGGGACACTCCAAGAACAGATGCCCTCTAGCCATGGTCCTTGCCATATGCAAAGATGGGGATTTTATGGTTTCTGAAGCATCAACTCATGGTAGAGGTACCACGTGAGGCTACAGCAGAGGGTCTGGAACTATATGTTTGAGCCCCAACAGGGCCAAGCTTCTGGTGTAGGCACACTGGGCTAAGGCACATACTCTTGCCCCAGAGACCATTGCCCTGCTAGTGGGCCTTTGAAGGTCAGCTGCTTTTCCAGGACAACACAACTGCAAGGGAGGAGAGAGGCTTGGGGCCTAGGGATCCTGCTTAACCCACATAGAGCGCCCCACAGCAAGCAGGCAGCAGAGCATGTAGCCCACTCTTTAAATCTAACCCAGCAAGAGAATGTGAGGTACCACCCTTCTGCAGAGTTCTGCAGCCTTTGAGAGAAGACAGCCCAGGAGCCACAGGCATCTTGGGAATAGATGAGCTTCCCTAAGACACCGTTTGATTTTTAACAGCTTTACACTGCAGACTCACAGACAAGATGGTCTTTTCAGTGGAATTGAGAAAGAGAGTGCTCCACTTAATTCCTACAGTCACTTATCTACATGTGGTTCTTGTTCTGTGAAACCTTTATTATGAAAATTCACTTAAATAGGATAGAACCATTTTAAGTGACTTTTCAGCATTTTGTGGCTTGAATGGGAGGCCTCAACGTAGGCTGGAACCACTTAGAATCCAAAGGGGGAGGGAAACCCAAGGGTCCTAAAGCTTGGGTGTCACTGGCAAGGATCAGGGATGACCTTGGACCTAAGTCTGCCTTCCACCTGTGGAATGCCATCTAGGGTCAGCTGACACAGGCTGTGAGAAGTCAAGTTTCAGACTCTGGCTGATAGAGAAAGCCAAGCCTTTAATGGTATCAGTAAGGCAGCTGGCAGTGTCCTGCACCTCCACTGCACTTACTGGGTAGACTCCATGGAGGAAGAGCCTGGTGGCAAGTGTCCTCCAACCCTTACATCTCAGGCATAGAAGATGAGCTCTGGAATCTGTCCACCCTGAACTCCAGTCCCATTGGTACTGTCCGAGGAGCACTGGAACTGGAAGGCCACCTTTCCACACTGCACCTCTGTCATTCCTTCTTGCCCAAAGTAGCTGAGCTCACTGCCATCCAGGACAGCACTGGCAGTATAGAAGGTGTCCTGCTCCACCTGGACTGGGTGCTCAAACCAGACTGGGAATGTGTTGCTGGATCCATCTGAAACAAACTTGGTGAGGTTCTGAGCCAGGACCATCCCTAGCCGCTTGAGTTCAATCTTCACGCTGTACTCAGCCTTCCCAGAGCTAGACCCATACAAGCCCAGCCCAGCAATGAACACCCTTCTGTCCACTGCAAACTGGATGCTGTCACAGCGCCCACGGTACCTCCACTGGTTACTTCGGTAGGCAGAAGACTGGAAGCGGTGGCACCTTTGTGGAGCAAGGCCCTTCCTCTTGGTCAGGGGGAAGTCAAGGAGGGGTTTTTTGGCAGCAGTGTACCAAAGGAAGATGTTGTGGGTCTCTTCTAAGGTCAGGATGTCTGACTGGGCGGCACCATTGGCAAACTCTTCTAAGGTCATAGTTGGAATTCGGACCAGGTAGAGGGCTCTTCCCAAAACATGCCTCTTGTTGTGAGGAGTGACTGGGAGGCCCTGTCTCTTACATTCTGCCTCAGCCCAGTTCAGGACGGCCTCGAAGACCACAGCCTCCTTGGTATTGAGGGCCTCCCTGGTCACAATGATCTCCAGTGTCTGCCGGTCAATTTCACAGAAGCCTTCAGACCTCAGGGCCATTTCAGCTTGTGCATCAATGACTTCCCAGCATCTCTGGGTCAGTTCAGGCTCCTCAAACAGTCGGCTCTGGGACAGCAGGACACAAGCATTTTTGGCTTCCAGACTTGTTTCCAGAAAGTTGACGCAGGCCTTGGCTAGGGCAGGCACGATGTACTTCTTAGCAGCATACAGAGTGGCAAGCACCGTGTCCGCCTCCAGATCGATCTCATCGCTGTACATGTACCTGGGTAAGGCAGGGGCTCTCCTGGGGAGCTGCAAGGGCTCCCCTGCACAACCTCTTGGGTTGTAGCAAACATGAAGGGGACTATTGGAAGGTAACCACCCCATCCTTCCAGACCCAGCGCACAGCACTTACTTTAGTAAGACCAAGAAGGCAGCAGGCTCCACATCCGGAATGTGGATTTCTGACTTGACTTCCGCAAGATCCCCGTAGAACATGGCATAGAAGACTGAGCTGCCGACAGCCAAGACATACTGTGGATGAAAGAAAACCACCTGAGCTACAGGGCAGTAAACAAGGTCCAGGGAGACGCACCTAGCCAGACCCACCAGGGGACAGGGCTGCGCCCTTACCTTGTGGGCGGGCACACGTCTGGCAGCCCCCAGGGCCCCCACGATGAAGTGGACGTCAGCCATCAGCTCGTTGTTGAACATGAGCGCATTCCTGCAAAGGGCAGAGGCACACGGGCTGGAACGGCGCGCGCCCGGGCTCCAGAGCCCGGGGGCGGGCGGCGGCTCACCTCTCGCGCAGCGTAGGATGGAAGGACTGCCAGTTGGGGCTCTCGGGATTGTTGTTGTCTGGCAGGGGCGGCGCGGGCAAGGGCGGCAACGGGACGGGTGCCAGGCAGGGCGGACAGCAAAGCCCGACCTTCGTGCTCTCGGCTGCGCCTGCCGCGTTGCTGTTGGCGATGTCGGTGGCAGTAGCTGCAGAGGCACTGGCGGGCGGGTACAGTTCCGCGGCCATCTTCGCTACTGCCGGGGCGGGCTCCGCACTGGTCGGTGCTGTGCTGCGCGCCTTCGCGCTGCGACGGGGCCTGGGAAACGGCTCTGCGAGCACCAGCAGGGAGGTTAGGCACTGCGCCACCCGCCCATGCAGGCAGGCGAGCGGCAGCAGCATGGGGCCACGCCGGCCCTGCCCGCTGCCGACCCGCACCCCTCACCGAGCCCGCGGCCCGGCCGCAGGGGGCGCCGTCCCGCGCATACCCACTGCTGCGGCGTCGGCGTCTCTCGTCACTGTGCGTCAAGACGCGACTCCTCGTTCCAGGGCCCCGCCCCTGGGGGTGGGTGCTGAAGCCCCGCCCAGGTGCCCAGGTTTAAGGGCGAGTTGTAGTTGCACCTTCTATCGCGCAATAAATGAGATCTTTTCAATAGCTCAGGCTTTGAAAAATCACCTGACCTAGCTAGCTTTTCTCCGTGGAGGAAATGAGTCTCTAACGCAAGGCTTGATCTCCCTTTTTGTGTCCAGCTTCTTTAACAGCATAAGGTCAAGGGCAGCACACCTGTTATGTCAGAATTTCTTTTTCTGTCATGAGTGTGGACCTCATGTGCCACAGGGTGACCTCAAACTCTCTACATAGATCTTCCTTTCTAAGTTGACTATTCCAGTGTGCTACATTTTGTTTGCCAGTTTATCCAGCCGACGGTGGACTCTATCCTAGCTGTCCTGACCATAGGAAGGCAATTATATCCTTTCCAGATCCTAATTGTAATTCTTTGGGTCTTCATCTGGAAGTGAGATGATTGGATAAAATGGTAGCTCTTGATTTACCATTTTTATTTTATGGATGTGGATGTTTTGCCTGTACCTGGTGTTTGCAAAGGCCAGGAGAGGCTGTTGGATCTCCTAGGACTAGAGATGGTTGTGAACTGTGAGGTGTGGGTAGATGGGTACTGGCTCTTCTGCAAGAGCAACAACCACTTTTTTTTTTAATATTTTTTTATTTATTAGCTGTCTTCAGACACTCCAGAAGAAGGAGTCAGATCTCATTATGGATGGTTATGAGCCACCATGTGGTTGCTGGGATTTGAACTCCAGACCTTCGGAAGAGCAGTCGGGTGCTCTTACCCACTGAGCCATCTCAC
>NC_034596.1:106995109-107009389 GCF_900095145.1 Mus pahari | reverse complement strand
CCCAACCTTAGGTTTTGAGACAGAGTTTTTCTGTGTAGCTCTGGCTGTTCTGGAACTAGACTCAGATCTGCCTGCCTGTGCCTCCTGAATGCTGGGATTAAAGGTGTGCATCGCCACTGTCCAGATACATTTATGTTTTTGAGCAAACTTTGCAATGGCCTTTGTTAGTGGTTGTATTATTTACCAGTCCTCCACAGTGTGCACTGGCTCTTTTCCTTCATCCTGGGTAAACCTTGTTATAATTTTCTGGGTTTTATAGAGGCTATGCTAGTGGATATGAGGTGGAATCTTGATTGTTGATGTCAACCACCTTTCCATGTTTCTTGGTCATTTGTGTATCTTCTTGGAAGAAGTATCTACACAAGTCATTTGCCCACTTTCTAATCAGTTTGCTTCTTCACTGCATCGAGCTCAGTCTTTAGTACAGATGCTTTCTCCCTTTTTTGTGGCTGTCTTGTCTGGACAGACTCCTTTGCTGCATTGATTCTTTGCAGTCTAAAGTTACCATGTTTGTCTGTTTTATCTTGTGTTAAATCATTGCTGTGTGTCCCCCATGGTTTTGCTGTTGGTGGTGGTAGTTGTTGTTGTTGTCTTTTTAATGTGTACACCTTTGGTCTGTTTGGTCAGAGCACTACATGTGGCAGTAAACTTTATTTCCAGCCTGTTTGCTGAAGAGTGTCCTTTTTTCCCCCTTTTATTTGTTTGCTTTTTTTTGAGACAGGGTCTCTATGTGCAGCCCTGACTGTCCTAGAACTCACTATGTAGACCAGGCTGGCCTTGAATTCCTAGACATCCATGTGCCTCTGCCTCCCGGATGCTGGGATTACAAGCATGAGTCGTCAGGCCCATCTTGGTTTCTTTGTTCTTTAATACACGTGCCATCTTCCTAACTTCCACAGACCGTGCAAAAGGGTTACTTTGTCATACAGAGAATTTAAAGTCTATTTAGTAAATGTAGCCCTCTGACGTGTCTCCACCTTAGTCCTTTCCCCAGATGTCATCTTGTTCCCTTCCTTTGATTTAGACATTTCTGTTTCCAGTGTCCTTGCATTGCATAACTGCAGCTCTGTCCCCATGTGCAGACAGACTCCACTACTTAAAGAAGATAAAGCAGGCTGCTTCAGGACCTCCATCTTCTTTGCCCGTTTAACCCCCGCCCCCAAGTCCTTGTGTAGTTTTTTTCCTTTGTAAGACGTGGGGTCTATCTGTGTTGTCTAGGCTGACCTCAAATTCCAGAATCTGAGGGTCCTCCCTGTCCATCTTCCCAGTAACTCAGGTACAATTATAAGCCAGAGTCTCAGCTTTTTTCTCTTGAGTTTTTGTGTGAGCTGGAGTGGGTCCTTGTATATGTGGTCGGTCTCATGGAGTCACTTTGTAAAAGTCAGTCAGCCTAGAAGGAGGGCCAGGTACCAGTCAGCAGCTGACCTCCCTTCCTTTCCCTTCCTGCTGTCTGGAAAGACAAGTTGAACGGATTGATTCCTTCTCCCAGCTTCTCCAAGAGTCTGAGCCACCCCAGCCCCTCCTCTGTTACTGCCAGTGCTCTCCAAGCTGCCTGCTTCTCAGGCCTGAGCAGAAGTAGCTCTTCTACACAAGTCCTGAGATCTCCTCTGTTCCTAATTAGTGGCTTCTGTCAGAGCACTAATGGCATGGTAATGATGAACTGAATTCCTCAAGTGATTTGGTTGTTCTTTTTTTTTTTTTTTTAAAGATTTATTTATTATATGTAAGTACACTGTAGCTGTCTTCAGACACTCCAGAAGAGGTCAGATCTTGTTACAGATGGTTATGAGCCACCATGTGGTTGCTGGGATTTGAACTCTGGACCTTCAGAAGAGCAGTCGGGTGCTCTTACCCACTGAGCCATCTCACCAGCCCCGACTTGGTTGTTCTTGCTGGCTCCATTTGTGAGCTCCATAAACCTTTGACTGAACTTTAAGTACTCAGCAGCATGCCAGGCACTAAGAAGAAACAACTGTGAATGCACACGTGCACCTGTATGCTACTGTGCATTTTGTAAGATGCTGAGCTGACAACAGCCAGGACATTGAGGGAATTCAGGGTGCTGCGTGAGAAGAGCCCATATCTGGCCTGTTCTCCAGCCTCTCATCACCCTCTGAGAGAAGGTGGGAGTTGTCCCCCTCACCTTTTGCCATACATGCCCAGAACTGTGCCGTGTGAAGGCAGCAGTTCTCCAGCTTCAGTAAGCACAGCTGCACAGCTGAGGGTCAGAGAGACTGTGCTTTAGGGGAGGGGACCTCAGGGAGAAGCTCTGTGTACATATACACATAGGCATATGCACTGTCTTATGTTCTATGTTATGTCTACTGTGCAGACCCATGCTTGTACATTCCACGCTTTGCTCATCTGCTGGAGTTTGGGGAGAAAAACCATGAAGTATCCATGACAGCCCTGAGGCTTCTGCAGAGAATGAAAAGGGATTGGATGCATACAGGCCGGCGCCCCTCCGGCCTCTGTGGAGCAGGTACAGTGTGGACCATATGGCCCTTGGGTACATTTTCTGTCCTGATACTTGATAGTTCACACGTGTGTGGGAGGGTAATTGGAGCCAAATTTAGGACCCTGTGCATAGTAGGAGAATTGAACTGTAGTCATCTGTCTTGAGCCTTTAAGCCGTCAAGCCAATGAGTTATTGGTTGTAGCTCCAGAGTCTACCTTATATAAGAGCTGTGTCTTAAATCCCAGGACTGGCCTTACCTTCTTTACTCCTTAAGGTCTCTGGCATTTCCTCCCTTGCTGGCTTCTGCAGGTAAAACACCTCAGAGGGTAAGGTAACAGCGGTAGCCCTAGTTCCACCCCAGGCTTTCCACTCATGGTAAGTTGCCTCTTTCAGCATGGTTAGTAATATGGCCTCTCACTGAGATACTGAGCCTTTGCTGGCCCTGCAGCATAGCTCTTCTGGTTGTATCTGTAAGGACCTGGTCCAGGTGCTGAGTGGCCTAGACTAAGAGTCCCCTACTCAGGAAGAGCCCCAGGTCAGCAGGGGCCTCTTCTTTTGTAGCATCCATCTTCCTATCTCTGCAGAGCCTGGTACCACTTCTGCACTCAGCCAGTGGGAGGGTGATGCTGCCTCAGAGTGCTTGCATCTGAAACCCGATTTCCACATTTACACTGCGGATTCTGGGCCCCTTCACTCCCCATGACCATAATTCACACTTGTCAGACAGTGTCTTTGGCCAGCCTCTCCCAGCTTTACTATATTCTCAGAATCCTCTGCTTCATCCTAACCAGGAGGTTTTAGGTATTAACACAGCTGAAAGTTAATTCATGTGCTTTGAGGTGTTTTAAGAAATTCTTGAGTTTCCTGTTTCAGTTTCCCTTATGTTTAAATGTGGAGTACAGTATAGGCTCAACCCAAAATAAGAAGAGGACTACCATTGCCCAAGACTGTGTGCACCATAGGTCTATTTAGGGAAGGCAGACAGACACGCTGTCTCCTTGTAGAAGCCACAGCAGACACATCCTGCAATACTTGTTCAGCTGTCACTAGCCAAGGTTAAGGCAAAATTTTGCTTGCTTTCATTTCTATATGAGTTTTCTGATCTTTCTTGTTTCTTTCCTAGCACTTTTGGTTGCAGCCAGAATGCATGACTTTCGGAGAACGGTCAAAGAAGTCATCAGCGTGGTCAAAGTATGTGAGTCCACACTACGGAAGAGGTGAGCATTCTGTTCACAGGGACGGCCACTGCCAGCCTGTATGCTGTAGCTACTTCTGCCCTGGGTTACCCTGACCTTTGGAAGTACTTGGCTTCCTGCCACAGTGTCTCTTGAGTTTAGTAGATTGTTAGGTATACAGGTTTCCCCTCACAGACTGGAACCAGGCAGAGAAGCTGCTTTGGAACAGCACGGGAAGCCTCCTATCCCATTTGGTATGGTCCATTCTGGACTTGAAGGTCCAAGTGACTTCTTGCTAGAGTTGGTTAAACCTCCCCATGTCTCTCATGGGTCACAGGCTCTGTGCCCAACTTTGAACAAGTTGTTCCCATCTCGGATAGGCTGTGCACTGTGGACATGCTGAGGACCTGCTGGGACCCACTGCTGTCCTTGCTGACGTGCATTACAGGATTAACACCTGATGACCATTTTTGCTGATAGGGTCACCTCATTACCTTCTAGAAGCAATCGAAAATTGTATTCTGCCTCTGGTATCTTTAAAAGTACTTTCAAAAGTTTCTGTTACATTTTTTTTACATGTATGTGTGCACATGTACACACATGCAACAGCGCACACATGTAGAGATCAGAGGACGGTATGACAAAGGTCAGTTCTTTCCTTCTGTGGTCCTCAGGTCTTCAGGCTTGGCAGCAGGTACCTTTGCATTGCTAAGCCAGTCTCACAAACTCCTCTTTAAGATGTTCTTCTCTGAGCTAGACTCTTTTATGTAGTCCTGGCCAACCTAGAACTTGCTGTGTAGATGAGGCTGCCCTTGAACTCACAGATCCTCCTGACTTTGCCTCCCAAGTGCTGGGATTAAAGACTTGTGCTACCACACAACCTCCTTTCTTTTTTTTTTTTTTTAAGTTTTGTTTATTTCTATTTTATGTGCATTCGTGTTTTGACTGAACATATGTCTCTGTGAGGGTGTCAGACCCCTGGAACTGGAGTTACAGGCATTTGTGAGCTGTCATGTGGCGCTGAGCATTGAACTCAGGTGTTCTGGAAGAGCAGCCAGTGCTCTTAACTATTAAGCCATTTCTCTAGCCCCCCCCTTTTCTTTAATTAATGTATTTAAAAAATATATAGTGTGCAAGTTTGCATGTGGTGGTCAAAAGACAACCTGCCAGAATTGCTTCCCCTTTCACTAACTCTGTGGGTGCCAGGGTTCAGGAGCCACCAACTCAGGTGTCAGGTGTGAGCTAATACCCTTACTTGCTGATCCATCTTGTTAAACTTAAATTTTTATTTTATTATTTTATTAAAAATTGTAGCTAAGCACTTTTGTAACTCCAGCTCTAGGCACCTCAAGGCAGGAGGATCAAGAGTTGAAGTTATCCTCAGCTATATAGTAACTTCAAAGCCAGCCTGGGCTACATGAGACTGTAAAGAAAGCCCCAAAGCCAAATGTGTTATCCACTAGTATGTGCTCACACTCAGAGTGATTGTAAGGGTGGAGACCTGCGGATGGAGAGTCCAGGGCTAGGCCATCGAAATGGCTCACTCAGCAGGTCAAAGCACATGCCTTTGCTGCCAAGCCTGACAGCCCGAGTTCAGTCTGCAGGACCACATGGAGAAGGAGCTAGAAGTTGTCACCTGCCTGCCACTGTGCTTTGTAGCATGCATGAGTGTGGACAAGAGCACCTCCCCCCCAATAAGTGCACTAAATTTTTTTTAAAGAAAACATAGGAAAGTTGACAAGATTTAAATGGTGTTGGCTGCCACCGAGGTGCCTGCCTGCTCAGGTTGTTGGGAAGGTAGAGCTGGGCCCTCCCTGTAGGGTCTCATGGCTCTTCTGATTCTGTCTTAGGCTCACAGAATTTGAAGACACTCCAACCAGTCAGCTCACTATTGACGAGTTTATGAAGATTGACTTGGAGGAAGAGTGCGACCCTCCCTCATACACAGCTGGCCAGAGGAAGCTGCGCATGAAGCAGGTGGCTGCATGCCTCCCATTAGCACTCTGCTGTTGTAGCTCTCATCTGTTGAGCTCTCCGGGCTGCTAACTTGCTCTTCTTTGGGCCTTGAGAATGAGTCTTTGGGGATGTGCTGCATGTGGAACCTCCATGTACCGTCCGTCCACGTGGAGGCTCATGGCGAGCTTTCCATCCCTGGCCCATTGAGCCATCCCCACAGCCAGGCTTGGTTTCTGATTTGTTCCTTATCATCTGAGGCAGCTGCCACTGCAGCTAGCCTTTCTGTCATTGTCACTAAACTTGTGACTTTTCTCTCATGTGGGGACTGTACTCAACATCGGAGGGCAGAGGGCCAGAGGTGGGTTGCAGCTGAGTTTTGGGGACTACAGGAGGTATATTCTGCAGATAGGACAGACCTGGCCCTGCCCAGTCAAGTTGGCTTGGTTGGGAGGTTTAGTTTTTAAGTTGATGGGTATTAGAAAGGCTGCTCCTGTCCAGGGCAACATGCATGTTGTTGTTTGGTAGGAGAGGGCCAGCCCTACGACTCGATTCTGATGAGCTCTGTCACCCCACAACCTTGTCAAAAATGAGACATTGCGCATTTGACTCCTTACCAAAGACTCTTGTCTTTCAGCTGGAACAGGTTCTGTCAAAAAAGCTAGAAGAAGTTGAAGGTAATTAACTGGTTCTCACACACGTGCTTCCTTTTTGATAGGACATCAGCGTGCTTACTTTTTGCTTTTAACGTCTTACTCTAGGTGAAATATCCAGTTACCAGGATGCCATTGAAATTGAGCTAGAAAACAGCCGACCAAAAGCAAAAGGGGCTCTTGCCAACTTGTCAAAGGATGGTAAGTCCCCCTGCCATTATGGGCCGTGAGGGCCCTAGGCCAGCACTCCTAACCTTCCCTACTCAAATGATCCATGACTCCATCCCTGGCTGCTTGTCACTCCCTACACTGGAGCACTAACTTGGGTGTCATGTTACTGCTGGGACACCTTTCCCTGCCTCACCATTCACTGGCTGTAGAAGAGCTTCAACCTTGCATGTGCCGTACTGGAGAGCCCTGCTGTCCACTCAAACTGTTGAAGGTGCAAGGCCACGACTGTAGGGATGCTCTTTCTTACGCCCTGTGCTGTTTGCTGTGGGCTTTTCAGAGTTGCTGTGACCTTTTGTGTTTAGATGGCTCTCCTCTGGGCTGTGCAGAATGAAAAAGCATAAGTGCCTGCTTCCTTCCTTGTCACATGGTCTGGGGAAGCTACTCTGGGTGTCCCTATGATTGTTGTCTTGTGCTCTCTGCCCATCAGACTGGCACTGTGCTAACATCCTGAGACATGCCAGGCAAGTGTGAATGTCCTTTTTGTGATCCCTCAGTGTTTGCAGACGCTTGCTTATGTTCTGTGTCCACATTAGGATCACCTTGCCTACACCACTGCAGCCCAGTCTGCCTTACTTGTCAGCTTGGGGGAAGCTGTGGGACTTGTCTTTCTGTCCTCTAGCTTCTGTTCTGTCCAGGCTCTGCTCCTGTGCAGTACCACACTGCTGCCTTCCGTGGGGCTGTTGTGAGTAGCATCTTTCCTCCTTTGGTTCCCACGGTAACTTGCAGCTTGACAATAGCATTGACGTCCGTCCGTGTACTGACTGCTCCTGTGCAGTGTGAACTCTCTTGTCACCTGTAATAGTTTTCAGTCATTTTGCCTTTGGGTTTTCTAAGTATTGATTCTGTCGTCTACAAACAGTGATTCTGCTGCTCTTCTCTACCAGCTCTTAATTTCTTCTTAAGTCTGCCTGACCCCGCAGCATCTTGGGACATAGTATATCCTCATGTGAGCTCCCATGAACTAGGGTGCACGCGTTGAGCACATTATTCCCTCATCTGACACGGTGAGTCAATGCCCACCCATGCATTGCTGTCAAAAGTGGTTTTTTTGCTTGTGTTTTTTTAATCTCCATGGAAATGAGGGTTTCAGAGGGCCACAGTATCTCTGGAAACCACAGGAGACCCTGTGATGGGTGAATTTGACCCAGTGTCCTGACAGTTACACCACTGGGTTCTCCCTCGTTCCTGAAGGCATCATTTGGGCCTCACTAGCTGCCCTACTCATACCTATCCAGGGTTTGGTTCTGTCTGTCTGTCTGTCTGTCTGTCTGTCTGCAGAGTTGCTTGCCACTTTCGGTTTCTCTGTGAAGTGGGGTTTTTTTGCCCTAGATTATTGATTGTTGGGTGAGCATCTTGTGCATGTCCATAGTCTGCTGCCTTGTGTTTATCAGGCCTCACTTCTACCAGGCTTTATCCTTCCAATCCTACTCCACCTTCCAAGCCACCTGCCTGCCTTCTCTGTTCTCAGTCTGCTGGCTG
The DNA here is from genome assembly GCF_900095145.1 of Mus pahari. Lineage (NCBI taxonomy): Eukaryota > Metazoa > Chordata > Mammalia > Rodentia > Muridae > Mus > Mus pahari. The sequence goes on along the minus strand of NC_034596.1, from coordinate 107,001,440 downwards.
CGTGCATTTGGGGCAGTGAACTTCCTGTGAGATCTGTCCTGTAAGAAACTGTCCTGTTGGCAGTTCCTTAGTCTCAAGATATTTCCTCTCTTCCACGTGTGAGGGAGCTATGGAAATTCTGGGGGTAAGGTATGTTCTGATATGGTTACTAACTGCTGCTTGTGTTGTACAGTGATCAGGAACTGTTACTGATTTGTTCCTCCTTGGTATTTCTTGGGCACACAATATCATCCATGGACACAGCAGAGGGGTACCTTGTGTTATGGGCAGAGATGAGGCGGTTCCACTGTCAGTTTTGATAGATATTGAGAAACTGTCACATAGTAGCTCTCCTTCAGAGTTTGGTCATCCCTCACTTCCTCCAGTGGCCCCTCATACACATACAAGACCATGGCCTTGTTATGATTTCCAAGGCTCATCTTCCATAGGAGGCACTTTGCCACCCCCACGCCTGAAGGCCTGTCCCTTGGAGCACCCATAGACCCAGGTGTCACTAAGTTTTTGTCCTTCTCTCTCACTTTATGTTCACCTGGGAGACTTCTCCAACACAACAGAGACCATGTTTGGTGTCTTGATCTGCTTTGAAGCATCCTTCCTTTAGTGGTCTGAAGCAAGCTTGTCTACTTAATAAGCCTTTTAGTAGCGTTCTCTTGGTTCTTAGCTATCTATGCTAATGTCCTTTGTGTAATTTTTGTATTCCTCTTTTTCTTGAACTCTATCTGTGTCCTTCTTCCACACATCATGGCTTTGGAGCACAGCAGAAAACAACTAGCTGGGTATTCTGGGTCAGTTTATACAGCTAGGGACAGAGATGTGCCTTTCAGATCAAACACCAGAAGGCACTATGAACATGCTGCAGGCTGTGTGTAGATCGATCTAAAGCACCTTTGACTTTTGAGTGTTGACTGTGGACAACCCTGGTGTCAGATGAGGCCAGCACCACAGTCACTGTGTTCTGCCACTGAGATTTGTCCCTGCCACTGTCTTTGTGTCCTTTGTAATGGCATCCACCTTTCCTCCCCACTCCAGACTGCCACTGGCTGCTTTCTGTCACTGAACTAGTGGTCTTTTCTATACTTTTGTGCAGAAAACTTTTGTAGACATAGTGTATTCCCTTGCCTTTCCTCGGCATGATTTTTATGCAGTTCATTGGCAGTATGGTCCTCTGTATTAGGTAGGTGTTGCAAGTGTGGTGAGGAGTGTGGCACTCCTGTTACGTGCATCTGCATCAGTCCCTGGTAGCCCTGTATATAGGCTCATCCCATACTTACTTCCTTGGTACTGGGCAGATGGAATTGTTGGGACTGGTGGAGGTGGTGTTGGCAAATCATCTGAACAGCACTGTCAGCACGTATGCAGCCAAGCCCCCTGTTTTCCTCTCCTTCCTCTCTGTTGTTCTGTGTCTAGACTGTCCTTTCAGACACTGCCTGTAAATAAACTATGGCACACCTTTGTCTTACAATGTCTTTCACAGGGCAGGCATTGTAATTCTCTTGTGAAAAAGCATGATTTTTTTTCAAAAATCTATTTATCTGTGTTTTATGGGTTCTGTTTTAGTATTGTTGAGGTATTTTGCCTAACCCTAGATCACAAACATTTTGTCTTTCCTGCATATTCTTAGACTCTCAGATACCCCATTTAAGGCAGTTTTGCACAAAGCATGAGGAATAAGCCAGGTTATTCTTGCACGTGGATAACCAACACTGTTTGCTGTCAGGACCATGCTTTCTCTGCTGTAGAAAAAGGCATGCTTTGGGGTAGTTTTTGTGTTCTTCTTTATTTGCAGCTTTGCAAAAATGTTTCTGTTACAAAAGTGGGTTCTCTCTGGCTTTCTGCCTGGTTGACAGGTGGTGTGCGAATCGTGTGTCCCTAGGCTCCAGTGAGGACGCCATGTCCAGCCCACTCTGTGAGGAAGACACTGAGGATGAGGAGTTGGAGGCTGCTGCCAGCCACATGAACAAGGACTTTTACCGAGAGCTCCTCGGGGACGATGGTGGCTCAGAGGCAGCAGGAGACCCTGATGGGGGCAGCACACCCCTCGCCCTGGAGTCCCTACTTGGTCCCCTGCCCACAGCAGCCAGCCTGGGCATCTCCGACTCCATCCGAGAGTGCATCTCCTCCCCAAGTGGGGACCCCAGTGAGTGCCCTGGGACAAGGGAGGTTTACAGTCTGAATGGTCCCAGCCGTGGATTGGACCAGAAGTGCACGGGCTGGGGTGAAGCACCGCCAGGCACTGTACAGTAGTCAATGGCCTGGGCACCCTAGTTTCAGTTGTGCTGTGATAAGTGCTCTATCAAAGGCAGCTGTGGGGAACACTCTGGTCCATCATTTCAGAGAAGCCAAGGTGACACTCAGAATAACTAAAATCATTCACATCCACAGACAGTGGCAAAAGGGAAAGAAACACTTCATTGCTTGCTTGCTCCTGTGTTGCTCCGTCCTGTCTTACTTAGTTTATGACAGACTCCCTGCCTAGGGAAAGGTGCTAACAATGATCTGGGTCTTTCTGTATCAATTAGTATTCAAGGTAGCACCTCTCAGACTTGCCCTCAGGCAAACCTGATAAAGATGTTTATTCCATTGAGATGCTAACCCTTTGCAGATGATTGTAAATGTGGCAAGTTAATGTCTAAGAGACACATTGCACCGGGTAAAGAGCTGGGTGTGCAGCCACGCACTGAGATGCTGACTGGCCTGTTACCATCGGAAGTCCTCTCTAGTCCATCTGAACTTCAGGGGACACCAAATGACTAAGAGAGGGTCTGGCATAACCTGGAGTCATGCAAGTGGAGGGGGAGCAGGCCATTCCTAATCCTTCCCTGTTGCTAGGCTGGGCAAGCCTGGGCCAAGGTGCATCATTATGATCAGTATCACCTGCTGAGCTTGAAGATGGGCAGAGGGGAAACATAAAGATCAACAATTGCCCCTGCCACCCAATAAATGCCAGAGCCCTACAGCTTCACACCCTTCACTGGGGTAATGACTCTGAGGTTAAGAAACTGACTGTCCTCTTTCAGAAGACCAGAGTTTGATTCCCAGAACCCACATGGTGGGTCTAGTTCCAGATCTCTTCTTGTGTCTGGAGGCACTGCACACGTGTGTTGTATAGGCATACATGTAGGCAAAACACCCACACACACAAAATTAAATGAACAAATCAATAAGTCATTTGGAAGAAGGGCTGGGACACCAATGGAAGGGCGAGTGGTCCCATCCCTGTAAAGTGGCTCTGCCCCTACCAGGTGAGGATTTGGCCTTTCCAGAGGCTGGAGCCTCATATGCGTGGAACGTTGAAAGTTGGGGCCTAGGTGAGGGTTAGACCTCTCAGCTGGGAGGCAGGATGCGTTACCTGTGGGCCAAGTACACAGAGGACAGTTGGGTATTTGCCTTTGAGGGGCAATACAAAGGGACTTGGTAATCTGAGCATAGGCTGCCAGGGCAGAGAGCAAAGAAAGTGGGGCAGGCTTCAGAGAGCCCCAGCCTTGACCCTAAGCATCCCCACAGTGAGCAGTGTCTGCTATGGCAGCCTTGGTAACACTGATTGGAGTTCTTCTCTCTAGAAGACTCTTCAGGGGACGGGGAGCTGGACCTCAGTGGCATCGATGACCTTGAGATTGACAGAGTAAGTAAGCCTGGGCTCCCTTGTCCCCAGTGGTAGTTGGGACTTAGGGGGACTAAAGTGGGGCTGGACTCATAGCTTTAGGCCTGTCGCTTACCTTTAGCCTCTCTGAGCCTTGTGCTCCCTTAGACATTGCTAACAAATGAGTGCTCTCAAGGCACAGTGCCTGTAGTGCAGGCATCCACTGAACTTCCTCCTCCAAACTCCACTCCAGCATAGCCTCAGCGTCATGTGACCTTCCTTCTGAAACCCCAAGCACCCCACCAGGACCATGTTGGAAAGGTCCTGAGTTCTGACCTGGCCTTGGTTCCCATTGTATCACAAGTATGCTGTTCATCTCTAATCCCAAATATCAGGGGTCCCAGGCTATACACTAACACCGGCCTAACAAGGCCTAGGAACTATGAGTACTAGCTCACAGCTACAGAGTGAAGTTGGCAGAGAGGGACAAAGGAGTGGCAGGTTGCTTGCTGAAGGAAGCCTCCCCACATCCCTTTCTTTAGCAGTTTAAGCACATAAATAGGAAGATAGTTACTGAGAGCTCGACCTTAGAGAGCTGATGTCACTTCATTGTGCTTCCCACAGTACATCCTGAACGAGTCAGAAACCCGAGTGAAAGCGGAGTTGTGGATGCGGGAGAATGCTGAATACCTGCGGGAGCAGAGGGGTAAGTACCGTCTATCCACCTGCCCAGGTCCCAGGACATGTCCCTTGCTGAGGCCAGCCATTTTGTTCATCTTACAGAGAAAGAAGCAAGAATAGCAAAGGAGAAGGAGCTTGGCATCTATAAGGAGCACAAGGTGAATTTCTCCTGACAGCCTAACTCAACCTTAGTGTCAGCTGATGGGAACGAAGAACTTTGGGAACCTCTCCCCTGTGTCCATAGGAGCCTGCCTGGGACAGGCAATGGAAGCCATAGAACCCACGTCCCTGACAGCCACGCTGTTCTGTTGGTTGCATGCTCCTTCAAGATGGTTTGTGTCCCCCAGCTTTTGAGTGAGGTATCCAGCTCAGGAGTTAAGGCAGAGGAACTGAGATGCAGGGCTGAACTTGGGTCCTTGTGCTTGGGTTTCTTGTTGAACACACAGAAGCCCTATCTGCGTGCCTATATTCTTTAATAACAGGCAAGTACTTTCGGTAACGTGACTCCCTCTGGGGTTTCAGCCTCCCAGTGTTACCTTAGGAAGCCAGTGAGAAGAAGATAGGATGCTGGCAGAGCTTCTTGGGGTCCAGGATGGAGGTCCAGAGAATAAGTGGTGCCTGCAGGGAAGTGGGCCCCGAAACTCCATGCCACCAGGCATCATGTTCTGTGCTGTGTGAGACACTTTCCTTTTCTCTCCATAAGAAAGGCTTAGCTGGAAAGGTAGATACACAGAACATGAGGTTAGCAGGTGCCATGGCTGGTTGCTGCCAAGGTGACCAAACTAGTTTCCTGTTCCCATCAATGGGTCACAGCTGTGGCTCAAGAGTAGATGGCAGTTGTGAAGCTAGCATGTGGCAGGCAGGAGGAGTTACTTTTGTGTTTCCTTCAGCCCAAGAAGTCTTGCAAACGTCGGGAGCCGATCCTGGCCAGCACAGCTGGGGAAGCTATTGAGAAGATGCTGGAACAGAAGAAAATCTCCAGCAAGATCAACTACAGTGTGCTGCGGGACCTTAACAGCAAGGGTGGAGGCAGCCCACCCAGGGACGGCTCACAGCCCCCAGAGCATGCCAGCACCAAGAAGCTGTCACGGAGGAAAAGAGCGGCTACCAGGAATAGTGCTGATCCTGGGACAAGCACAGGGAAGAGGTAGTGCCCTGCTCCTTGGATAGGTGTCCGCCTGGTCAGCTCCAGGCTCCCATCTGGGCTGTTGCTTCCCAGCCAGAGCTTCAGGAGCCATGCTTGGCCCACTGTGCTGAATGCTAACAAGCCATCTCCAGGTGTGGGTGTGTCTTGATTCCCCCAGACCCCCACTTCTGGGCCCCAGAGTTGCAAGGCTTTTGGTAGCTGTGGGACCTACTCCATCCCCAGAAAGCACACGGACACACAGTGGAAATGGGCTCTTCCATTGGCTTTGCTGGGAGGGAAGAAGCTGCTACGGTGACCCCTCTGGTGGGGACAGGAAACCAGTCACGAGCCTGCGTAGGCCAGCCCAGCCTCAGCATGCTGGGTCAGTGTTGCTTTGCAGCATGACAAGGGGATGTTTGGGGTTGTTCAGCTGTGTGTGGTCCTCCTTATGACTTACTCTTAGGTTGCAGCTGTCAGCTTTCCTGATGAGGTCCCAAGAGAGTTCTTAGGTTGGACACCCACTGTGGCTAGCATCCACCCACCGTGAGCTTACTGTAAGGTGCCACTAGCCATGTCCTCAGTCCCTGTGTGGTTCTCTCTCTTCCATACCAGACTGAACTGAAGCTGCTACTGTGCTTTCTCTCAGGTTGAGGCCTCTGGTGTCTGCCCAGCCGGCTAAGAAGGCAGCTGTGGGAGAGGTATGTTGTCCTGCATGGCTAGGGCGGGGCCTCAGGATCACAAGGTGCCATCAGGCTTGGCAGGGAGAGGTCCAGCTGGTTGCTGCTCTGATGCTGGCTGGGCTCCAGGAGAGAATCCTGAAGCTCGGAGAGTGAGGGCTTCTGGGTCACAAAAGTGGAGCGGGCAGGTGGTAAAGGCCAGTTGTGTGCTGTGGTAAAGGCCAGCTGTGTGCTGTGGTAAAGGTCAGCTGTGTGCTGTGGTAAAGG
>NC_034596.1:106994024-106994739 GCF_900095145.1 Mus pahari | reverse complement strand
CAGCTGTGTGCTGTGGTAAAGGCAGCTGTGTGCTGTGGTAAAGGCCAGCTGTGTGCTGTTATTCTGGGGCTGAGGGTGAGCTAATCCCCACTGTGACTGGAGTGGGCACAGGCTAGATCCCATACCACAGTTGATAACTTTGGAAAAAGGAGGGCTGAGACTTCTTAGCCCAGCTCAGATGTGGGCCAGGAACAGGAACTCTGAGGATAGCCCATGCCCAGACTGAGAGGACCTGAGGATCCCTTATAGTCAGGAGGGTCGCCACCCTCTGCTTTCATACCGGAACCCTGCTCTCTCTTCCAGGCCTTGCTCTTAAGTTCTCCTGCCTTGGGAGCAGAGCCAATCAAGCCATCAGCAGTCTTGGTAGAGAGTGGCCCTGTGTCGTACCATCCTGAGGAGGATGCAGATGAGGAGGATGCCGAGGACGAGGATGGAGAGCCCTGCGTCAGTGCTCTGCAGATGATGGGTGGCAATGGTGGGTAGGGCCACATGGTTGTGGGCCCAGTAGAGGAAATTTGAAGGGGTATCCAGAGACAAAAAGATATAGCCATTTACCTGAGTAGTTTCCAAATATGAGCCTATTGGCTACAAACTAAGTTTCTTTCTGCAAAAGAAAGAATTTGAACTAGGACACTGAAAATTGGCCATATTGATTCTGAGGCCCTGCCTTGCCTTGCCTTGCCTTGCCTTGCCTTGCCTTGCCTTGCCTTTCCTT
>NC_034596.1:106974769-106993919 GCF_900095145.1 Mus pahari | reverse complement strand
TTTCCTTTCCTTTTTCCTTTCCTTTTTCCTTTCCTTTTTCCTTTCCTTTTTCCTTTCCTTTTTCCTTTCCTTTTTCCTTTCCTTTTTCCTTTCCTTTCCTTTTTCCTTTCCTTTTTCCTTTCCTTTTTCCTTTCCTTTTTCCTTTCCTTTCCTTTCCTTTCCTTTCCTTTCCTTTCCTTTCCTTTCCTTTCCTATAGAAAATTTGTTTAAAAGATTTTAAAGATTTGTAGCTGTCTTCAAATACCAGAAGAGGGCATTAGATCTCATTACAGATGGTTGTAAGCCACCATGTGGTTGCTGGGATTTGAACTCAGGACCTTTGGAAGAGCAGTCACTGCTCTTAACCACTGAGCCATCTCTCCAGCCCTATTCTGAGGCCTTTGAATATGCTAGGAGAATCAAGGCAAAGACTAGGGCCCAGCTCACAAGGAAATGAGGCATCTGCTGTGAATCAGGGCTTTCTGGGCTTGTTGGGAGTCAGCAAGGGGCTGCTCAGCCAGTAGACAAGTGTCATGGATTAGCCATACTATTTGTAGTGCCCAGCAAGGAGCCAAGGCTGCCCCACAGGGCATACACCAGTCCCCCATCCCTGAAGGCAGCTAGGTGTTTTCAGTTGGTGGGGCCTGTGAGGTGAGCAGTGGGGGTGGGGCTGGGAGCTGGGGCGGGAGAACATCCACCACTGTCCTTTGCTTTGCAGATTACGGCTGTGATGGTGATGAGGATGATGGCTACTGAGTTTCCACTCAAGACCAGGCAGCGTCCTGGTACTGGACTCCAAGTGTATCTGTTTTATGGTGTCAGATGGGCCCTGGGGCCATGGCTCATAGGAATGATTTCTGAGACTCGACCAGTCAAGCACTGCCCCACTTATTTGAAGCTCTCTTCCCATGGCTACATTGTGGACCATTGTACTTAGTATTGGGAATCATGTTTTGATCAATGTAAGGGATCTTTTTGCCCAGCAAGGGAAACTAGCTGTGTGTTTATGTGTAATGAAACATGGTCAGAGAGTAGCTGGGTCTGGATCCCACTTCATGGCCTAGCCTGCTAGTGACTGTTACGAGGAATCCTCAGGCAGGCACTGTGTCCTCCTGTCATTAGGAAATTGAAGCACAAGGGCTTCAGTCAAGAAGTAGAGCCCTACTCTTAGCCTGCTTCCAGTGTTCTCTGCCCTGTCCTTCCCATCCTGGAGAGAGGTATTAAGCAAGAGACATATGGCAGTTATTTCTCTATACTAGGCAACCATAGTCCGGAGTCTGTGCCTTTAACTTCAGCACCAGCTTCCTGCAGGCAGGATGCTCCCTACCGTTCCCAGTGTCCATTCGCTGAGCATCATAGGCCTCAGTCTCCTGCTTAGGACGAGACCTTGAGGCTACCCAGTAGCGTCTTAGTCAGGTTTATCAGCATCACCCAGAAAGTGAGACCACCAGTGTGCAGCTTTCTGTTGATGTCTACCACAATCTGTGTGGAGTTCTGGCCCTGCCCCATCAGTTAGAGTGAACCTTTAGTCCTGCACAGAACCCTCTGCCAAGAAGCCTGCAAGCTGTCTCCTGGGCCTCTTCATGAGGAGGTCCACAGAGTACCCTCGGTGCACTTAACTCCGACCTCCCTTTCCTGGATGCAGCCTTGGACGCAGACTACTCGACTTTCAGATCAGGAGGTGGGGGCCAGGCCTGAGGTGGTGAGTTGGGGCAGCTGAAGATGAGAGTGGATGGGTCAGACCGGTAAGAAGTGATTTTGACGAAAAGATTGCAAGATGCTTTGGGATTCTGTGTGGGGATATGGAACCATGCTCAAAGGCCCTTCCCAGAAGTGAGATCAGAACTGTGGTAGGGGAGAATAGTTTTAGTATGTTTGTACGTTTTTATACAGCAGGACTTGCCTGTGGCGTGGAGAGTACAGGGTGAGGGGTGGGAGGTGGGAGCTCAGGAAGAAGAAACAAGTGCCCTGAGAGGAGAACTGGGAGGAGGCCTGCTCCCCAGCTGTGCCTTGTCTGCCTAGGAGCCAGCAGGAGGAAAGGTCTGGAAAATGAGCAAGGGCTGGGAAGGCTGGAGTGCTCTTGGAAGGTAATTGAGTTGCTCACTTCCACGGATAGAGTTAGAACACTGGGCAGTGCTGAGTGAGGACAGTCCCTAGATAGGTTAAGTAGCAAAGTGTGTGTGTGCGCGCACGCACGCACGCACGTACGTGTGGGTGTGTGTGTCCTGAAATGTGGGACCTGGTTTGGGGAGACCCAGGTGCTGAGGAGGAAGGTCCCAGTAGGGGGCAGCCGTGAAGTGGGCAGGATGCCTCTGAGCTGAGGTCAGAGCCTTGTGTTTGTGCTACAAGCAGCACTAGTGTGAAGCTCAAGGAGGCACTGGGATTATCACAGCAGAATCCTCCTGCCTGGGGTCTTGTCAGAGTGCAGAGCAGTACCTCAGATAGCCTCCTGGGAAGAACTAGTCCTCACTGCACTGGACCTTAGAAGAGGGGAGGAGGAAATGAGGGCGTCCACTGGATCCTGCATTCTAGACTGAGACTCTGTGTGGTGTGCACACTTGAGTGCTGAGCAAACAGGGTAACTTATATCTCCCAGCCTCCTATGCCTCTGTCTTCCTGCCTGGAGGAGGGAGGTGCAGGGGACACTACATATATGGTACACCATCCCAAGTTTCTTGCCAGCCCCCTAAACTGAGGGACCTAGTACTTTGTGGTTGCCACCATCCTCTGCAAACTGGGTGATCACTGGGGCAATACAGTAGCAGTCAGCAAGGTTCCTGTAAACCTAGGCATGTGAGGCTTGGCAGAGTGTGTGCCTGTCTTTAGAGGGAACTGGGCCACAGAATGAGAGGTTACAGCCATGCAAGGCTGTGAGGCACTGTTCCCACTTGGAGCTGTTCCCTCCTGAGCTATTGTACCCATTGAGAAACTGGTCCAGCATACCCTGGACCCGGGTTTTCTGATTCAGGTGCTTTGTCCTCCTATACACTATTGAGCAGGAGTGGAACAAGCCCTGTGTGGGTTGGGGCACTTCTTTTATACATAGTTAGAAGGTGGAGTCTGGTTTGGCCATGCCCTTTGCCCAGATACCTGTCTAGGAGCAGGCGATGGATACACCTTGACAGTGCGAGAGAATACATGGACTGGGCATGGATCCAGCTGGATAGATCTTTGCCTCTGTTTGAAGTACCTCTAGGTGGTAGGTACCCTACAAGAAACTCCAGAGACCAGAGAAACAGGGTCTCAGTGGTGTTAGTGAGGAAGTGGAATAGTGGGGTACGTGCATCTTAGGACACCTGTTAGACCCAGAATTTCTCTCTGGCATCCCTTCTAAGAGGTGTAGAGCGTGAGTTAAGTAAAGAAGGGAGACTGGTCGGTACCCCTAGAGACTGCTTCCTGCATGATGGCTATAGCCTGGGCTCTAATTGCTCTCTTCTTAGCACAGAGCAGTTCAGCTCTGGATGTTCAAGTGTGCACACCAGACAGGGTCCCAATCTAGAACCAGGATCCAGTGGACTCCCTCTTTCTCTCTTTCCCTTTTCCAAGGCCAACTCAGGAGCCGTGGACAGTGGGCTTTTAGACAGGAGCTGGAACTGGGTCTAGGGTGGTTTCTTGGTAGTCCTTCCAGTCTAGTGATCCAAGCCCGGGCCGGCCCCTGGAAGGCCCTGACTTTAGTGAAGAGATCCATCAGCTCCTAAACCCCATAGATTGCTAGAGCCATAATTTGCTGTAGGCTCCTAGCCCTGCAGCCCTGCAGCCCCACAGCCTCCTCCACAAACCCTTACAAGCTCTGGGCCTACGCCAATACCCTGCCCAAGTCAGTGTAGAGGAGAGTGTCTGATTCGGTGTGCCCAAGCCTTGGGGTGTAACCCCAATCTTGGGCACAGAAGCAGCTTTGTACTCGCTGATTATTAACCACTCCTTCATTGACTTACCCGCCCCATCTAATATTTCATCGTGATGGAACTTGGGATCCCTACTAGGAATTCGCCTGATAGTACAAATCATCACAGGGTTATTTCTAGCAATACACTGTACATCAGATACAATAACAGCCTTTTCATCAGTCACACATATCTGTCGCGACGTAAACTATGGTTGATTAATTCGATATATACATGCAAACGGAGCATCTATATTTTTCATTTGTTTATTTTTACATGTCGGACGAGGTATATATTATGGATCATACACATTTATAGAAACATGAAACATTGGAGTCCTCCTATTATTTGCAGTTATAGCCACAGCATTTATAGGCTATGTTTTACCATGAGGACAAATATCATTTTGAGGAGCAACAGTAATTACCAACCTCCTATCAGCTATTCCATACATTGGAACTACTCTAGTTGAATGAATCTGAGGTGGAGTCTCAGTAGATAAAGCTACATTGACACGATTTTTTGCTTTTCACTTCATTTTACCATTCATTATTACAGCCTTAGTAATCGTTCATCTCTTTCTCCACGAGACAGGATCAAACAATCCTACAGGTTTAAACTCAGACGCAGATAAAATTCCATTCCACCCATATTATACAATTAAAGACATTCTAGGAGTCCTTATTATAGTCTTATTTCTTATGATCCTAGTACTTTTCTTCCCAGATATATTAGGAGACCCTGATAATTATATACCAGCCAATCCACTCAATATTCCACCTCACATCAAACCAGAATGATATTTCTTATTTGCATACGCAATCCTACGATCTATCCCTAATAAATTAGGAGGAGTTTTAGCCCTAATTTTATCTATTCTTATTTTATTTCTGCTACCTTTCCTCCATACATCTAAACAATGAAGCCTAATATTTCGTCCTATCACTCAAACCCTATACTGACTTCTAGTAGCCAACCTTCTTGTCCTTACCTGAATTGGTGGCCAACCAGTAGAACACCCATTCATTATCATTGGTCAACTAGCGTCTATTTCTTACTTTTCTATCATCCTGATTCTCATACCAATTTCAGGAATTATTGAAGACAAAATACTAAAATTATATTCATGCTCTGATAGTATAAATATTACCTTGGTCTTGTAAACCAAAAATGAAGACTAACTCTTCTCAAGGCATCAAGAAGAAGGAACTTACTTCCCCACCATCAACACCCAAAACACCTGCTTGGCATTTCAGTGACTGCTGGGGTGGAAGGCACCAAGGACGCCTCCGCATGCACCCCATGAGTGAGGGGTGGCTGGCCCAGGTAACATACATAAGCTATACAGGTTAGTGTTGCATCTGGCTATGGTGCTGTCTGTTGAGGGTGCCCCCACTTTCACCTGTTGGGGCTTCCTTCCTGTCCTATTCCTCTGAAGCTTGTGTGGCCCTCTGCACCTGAATCTGCATCCTCCAAGGGTGCAGGGGCCCAGCCATGGGTAACAAACAGGCTAACTCAAAAAGCCCTGGATAACCCTGCCTGGGAGCACCCTGGAGGAGGTAGCCTGCTCCCCGAGGTCCTAGACGTCTGTTTATCCCTGTCAGGACTGGGGTCTTCTCAGACCTATGATGTGGTGTGCTTTACCCCGGAGGCAAGCAAGCATGAGTCTAGTCACTCATGAGAGTGTACACTTAAGGCAGTAGCTGCTTGAGCCTCCCCTGGTGGTCTTGGCCTAGATGGAGTTTAATATTCAGTACCATTGCTTTGTGAGTCATAGACCAGAGCCCACGGCTAACACGCTTTTTTAAACTTATACTGCCCTGGGCCAGTAAAGCCCATTGGGAGTGGGGAAGGCACAGTGAAATGGAGAAGGCAGACCCTGGCACTGAACCTCAGAGGTACAGGCTTCCTGATAGATGAGTTACTTGCAGCGTGGCGCGATTGGCCACAAGCCTGGGCTTGCACCCTCTGGTGGCTGCGTGCAGTACTACTTTCTGAAGGACCTTCCTCTTAGCAGTCAACAGAGACCACAGGTGCTTTCACTGCTCGGGTGGGGCAGCAGACTGGCCCCATCACTGCCCCACCCCTGTCCTGCAGGCCCATAAATAGGGGGTACCCCTGAACCATCCAAGCTTAGTGGGAGGATGGCGGAGATGTGAGCTGGCACATAGCTCCCAGAGCAACCGGTGTTCACCGCTTCTTTAGTCCTCAGGGTCTTCCCCTACAGTCAGCACCCTCCAACGCAGGTTCTCAACCTGTGGACAAAACTTTGGGGGTGAGATGACCCTTTTGCAAGGGTCACCTGAGACCATCGCGAAATACAGATATTCATGATTTATCATTATAAAATTTACATAATTACAAAGTTACAACTATGTAGTATCAATGAATATAATGTCTGTCGGGGGTGGGGGGCGGTCACCACAACATGAGGAACCTGTATTAAAGGGTTGCAGCATGGGGAAGGTTGAGAACCAGTTCTCTAACCCTTATCTCTACCCTATTCACAGGACTCAGCCACTCTGCAAGAAGTATCCTTGCCTCTTAGGGAACACTGAGGTATCAAGTCAGCTTTAAGTACAATGGTTGGGGGTCTCCATTCAGTGGAGAGTAAGCTCTACAGATAAGGATCTCCAGCCCATTGTGGGCTTCAGAAAGGATTCTTGGATGGGGGCGCTAAGCCCCCAACATGTTCCTGAGCTCTACCTAGTGAGGTAGGCCACGTTTCCTTGGTGGTCAGAACCTGTGTCTGTACCCTGAGCTACATGCCTGAAGGGCTAACTAACTAGTCCCTAGGATGCCTGGGCTGGGGCAAGTTGGCAAATGGGTGGGGCCAGGCTCCAAGCTACACTTGGCACCTGAAGCCTCCCCAGGCCTTCAAAGTGGCCATGGGCAGTGCTAATGGGCAGACTTTATGGCTTTCCTGTTGGGAGAGGAACCTAGCTCAGGGGAACTATTGTCCCCAAACAATGGGCCTGGCTAAGACCCATGAGGGCAGTGGCCCCAAACTGGTGAGACCCGTCTCAACCATCACCCACTTTTTAAATCCTCAACCTGACCTTGGATCCAGCTTGTCCTGAGCCTCATCCTGCCCTCCCCTTCCTGCTGACCCTGGCCGGGGAGGAGCAAAGAGGAAGTCCAAGCATCTCCAGGGGCTTTAGTGCATAGTGCACCTTGTGTCCCAGCCCAGCTCGAAGGCAGCAGCAAAGCTGAGCTCCCAGGCTAGCCCTGCTGCTTAGGTGGAGGCCTGGCAGGCCCAGAGGCCCCAACTTAATCCAAGGTTGAAGTCTGGAGAGAAGGCCTAGTTAAACCTGGTGAGCTGAGGGCAGATAGAACTCCTGTCCCCAGCAGGGTAGACAGCCAGGCAGGGACTTGGTAGAGTCCCTGGTAGAGCATGCCAGCCTGCTACTCTGGGAATAACAGAATGGGCTAGAGAGCTGGGAGGTGCCCTGCACAGCTCGTTGTGGGGAGGAGAAGGCAAGGGCTGCTTCCAAGTAAGGATTTGGACAGAGGCTCAGAGAGATGTGGAGAAATGGGTTCTGGTAGGCTTATGTTTAGGGACCTGCAAGGTGGACAGGGTTCTCTGAACAGAAAGGTCCAGGATGTCTGGGTGATGGAGGCCCGTCCCTCTAATTCCAGCACTCAGGAGGCAGAGGCAGATGGATCTTGTGAGTTGAAGACCAGCCTAGTCTACACAGCAAGTTCCAGAACAGCCAAAGCTACACAGAAAAACTGTCTTGAAAGTAAATAAATAAATAAAAATAAACATCTAGGATAATGAGGTGGAAGGAATGGAGCTTACCAGCCCATGGGGGCTTCTGGGGGATGTTCCTGGCAAATGTGCAAACTTTACCAGCCCGTTGACTCAGAATGAAAACTTGGAGTTGGAGCATTGTCACAAGCTCAGGCTGTACACAGCCATATTCAGGCCAGGTGGAACACGGGTGTTACACCCCTTCCGTTGTAGTTTGCTTTCTCAGGACTTTTTTAATTTTTAGATTTATTTTATGTGAATGTTTTGCCTGCACACATGAATGTGTACCACATGCATACTCAGTGCTTGCAAAGATCAGAAGAGGGTATCCGATCCCTGGAACAAGAATTGCAGGTCACTGTGAACCACCGTGTGGGTTCAGGGGAGTGAATCTGCATTCTGCAAGAGCAAGTGCTCTCAACCTTGAGCCATCTCTCCAGCCTGTTGCTGTGATTTTAAAATGCTGAACAAGCCCACCTTGGGGGTAAGAAAAAGGTTCTTTTGGCTTACATGTTCTGGTCACAGTCCATCATTGAAGGAAGTGGGGCAGGGACTGTGGAGGACTGCTGCTCACCATCTTGCTCTCCAAGGCTTGCTCAGCTCGCTTCCTTAGATAACCCAGCACTGCTTTCCCAGATGGTGTGTGTGGCCTGCAGAGCTGGGCCCTCCCACATCAAACAGCAAGAAGATGCCCTGTAGACACGCCCACAGGCCAAACCTGTGGGGACAATTCCTCAGTTAACATTGCTTCTTCCTAGGTCAAGTTAGCAACCATCACACCTCCACTCTGGCTCAGCAGGCAGAGGCAGGATAAGAACTGGTTTGCAGCTCGTACAAATAAGAAACTTGGTGAACACAAGGCCTGTGCAAAAGAGAGAAATGTTTCTTTCCCTTGTAGGCAGCAACCCACTCAAACATCCTGTCTTTCCCCAGTTTGCCACAAGCCTTCTGGATGTTGGGGCCAAGGGCCTCTCTCTTCTCCCCAACCCCAGCTCCCATCTTTACACACAATCTTACAATATTGAGCTATGCTAAGCAAAGGGTGCACCTCAGTGAAGGGGGAGGATCAGTTTGCCAGGAGCAGCATAAATGGGGTACTTACTGTTAACAGTCCACTAATGCTCAGAGACAAGCCCAGGGAATGGGAGCACCCAGGGTGGAAAGGGCAGGGAGAGACACCCTGAGACACTAGAGTGGGAGTCATGTAGTAGTTAAACTGGGACATCTTCCTAGAGCCAGGCCGAAACGGAGCACAAGAGCCTTATCTAGAAGAGACAGGTCTCATACTGGGATTGAAAAGGTAGAAGAAAACACGTGAAGGTAAGGCTGACGGAGCTGTAGGGTGTGGTGGGGTGTGGGCAGGAGCCCATGACAAGCAATGGCAAGGGGCTTTGTGGGTGGGGAGGGGGCAGAGTGGGACAGACCAGCAGAGGTAAGCTCATGGCCCAGAAGCAGAGGTGTACCCTGCCGAGAGGAGAAGCCAATCTGTTGTGAGACCTAATGGCCAGGCACAAGTGCTGTGAAGGTAGGCAGAAGGACATGGGGCCAAGGCGTCCTCGTGCTGGGCAATGAGTGAGTCACCACTGACCCGACGTCCTGGCGCCAAGGTGGGGGAGCCGGCCACTTTTATGGCAGGAAGCCATGAAGGCTGATAAAGGGCAGGGTTGGAAGCCAAGGGCTTCCCACTTCCTGCAGACTGAGTGGTAGGGCCAGGAGACCTGTGGGCATCTGCTTTTACAGATCCAGGTGTCTACGGCCTGGCCTAGATGTCTCACAAAATAGGACACATTTGTTCTATGGCTTGTCCGGCTGTACCTTTGAGTAGTGTGACAGTGGGTGCAAGGTATCTCAAACAGCTGCCAGGAGACGGGTCCTAATCAGGGACAGTGTTGAAGTGGCTCATGTTGGGCCAAGGAGGCAAAGAAGAATATGACAGGTGTATCAAACCAGGCTACATCAGGACTGCACAGGCACCCAGGAGATGGGGCACTCACAGGAAGGGCACAGTAACCCAGTCTTTGGTGTGACTCCAGATGCTGTCTACTGAGCCCCTCTCAAAGCCCCGTCTATGCTGGCCTCTCAGTACTGCCCAGAGTTCAGCCCTTCCACCCTCAGCACCACCCAGCCTGCCCATCAACAGAGCCACAGAGGGATTACTTAGCCTGATCCTTGCATCACCAGGGCCAAACAGCCAGCACTGTCTTCCAGGCACCATATAGTAAAATCACTCCCACCCAGCTTCTAGGGCCCTGCGACAGGTGATCACCACAAGGCTGGGGAAGCCTTCTCCTAGGGCTGCCAACATAATGGCTTCAAACAATACAAAAAGTAGAGCAGATGGGCTAAGAGTGTCTCATTAGACCCTCTAGCAATCCAACACCCTGTGCCATTCCAGTGAGCTGCCCTTCCCCAGCACTGGCTCCTCCTCGACCCCACACTCCTGCTGCTGCTGCATCTTTCCTCTGCATGGTAGTCAGGACACCTTCCTTCCTTCCACTAGAGCTGAGTTAGAGCCTTCTCAGGTCTCAGCAGACTCTGAGGGTCCCTATGTCCACTGCATCCCTCCCTCCCTCTCTCATAAAGCAGCCAGTGAGCCCGAACTTGTTACCGGAGGGAGGAGGGACTGCTTGCTCGTGGAGGGGAAGCAGGAAATGCTGTGAGCTGGGCAGTGTCAAAGGAAGCAGCCCCTTCTCTGTTCCCTCTGTCTGGGGTCTGCCAAGACTCCAAATTAGCCATCTCATTCCACCCAGGAATGGAGATCTGTCCCAGTTTCCCCACATTTATAGTCTTTGCCCCTACAGCTGCCATCTCTATCCCTCCCCAATGGCTCTGTCATTCTGGGACAGCTGAGCTCTTCCTGACAACTATAGCAGATGTCTGCCTTTTAATCACAGCCCTGTGGGCTTTCAGAGCTGCTTCAGGTTAGGGTGGGAGATTGCCCTCCCCTCTGGAGTTGGCTTCAGTGTGAGCTGACCAGGTTTCCAGAGCAGAAGGCCCAAGGATGTGAGTTTTCTAGATGTAGTCCCAAAGGGTTCACAGCACCTATCTTGGGTAGTCCTCAGTGTTGCAGGGGAGCAGGAATCTGGCCTGGCTTTCACGTTAAGGTTAAAAGGTGGCAAGGAAAGGAAGTGTCTGTCTGGAGCCTATGCTGTTCTAGCATGGCCCCTGCTGTGCGCATATCCCTTGAGTCTTGACAGCTAGTATGGCTCCTCAATCTTTGAGGAAAACCAGATGATACTGCCTGCCACGTAGGCACCCATACCACCCAAAACAATGCGAGAGAAGCGCAGCCCTGCGAGGACGTTTCCCAGCATCAACACTGATGACGTCTGAGGATTTGGGAGGAAAAAAAATCAAAACATCACACCAGCTATTAAGAGCTACACAGGAGCCAGGGGTTGGTCAGCGGTACTGGGCAGTGAGCGGTAGCTAGCAGAGGAGTGGCTCACTAGCGGCCCTAGGGGCGGAGCCAAAAGAGGTGGTGCCGAAGCTGCAAGCGATGCCAGGTTTGGGCGGGGCGGCTCCTCCGCGCGCTCCCGAGATTGGTCCGAAAGCGGGGCGCGCCGACTCCCCATTGGTCCCCAGCCACCCACGCGCAGGCCTCGGTGAGCCATGGTCTTCCCGCCGCACCGCGCTTCTGTGGCCTATCGTGGAAGCGCATGGTGGGAAGGGACGCGCGCACGGTTCCTTGTACTGGGCCGGGCGCGCAGGCTCTTATCAGCGCGGGCATCTGGCGGCACGAGCGCCCCAGCCCAATTCAATGGCCATTGTCCGCCGGCCCCTTTGTTCAGGAGGCGGCCACTTCCTGCAGGACCGAGAAGGGAGCGGGCGGCAGGAAACCGAAATGCGGAGGCTAGCCTTGCCTGGGGGTCCTATCTTGGGGGCTCGCCTCCGTCCGCAGCCAGTTGGGTGGATGGGAGAGCCGGAATGTCTCCTTCTGGAGAAGCGGTAGTGGGGGCTGGGTTCGTGAGATCAGAGCTTGCAGAGCTGGAGGAGGGGCCGAGGAAGGTCCCCAGACTGGGGTGCCCCTTCCAAGTCTGCTGCCTCCTACTCTTCTAGGGCACAGGGTCACCGGCTCAGAGAAGTTAAGAACCGCTGTTTCGGATGGAACTCAGATATCCGGGAGTGGAAACTCCACTTCCATTGCCTTCCCTGCAGAAAGAATCTACTGGGACTCAAGTAGAAAAGGGACTGTGGCATGGACCGTGAGTCCTCTTGTCGCTCCCTCTCCTGGGCCTTGTGGGGATCCTTAAGGCTGGCTTGGTTCGCCCTGCCAAACAGACAGCTCATTTCTTTGAGGGCCCACACCTGAACTATGAGTCAGGGGGAAGAGAGGCATCTGCTCTCTGGTCCACAGCCCGTTGTGGTCCTTACTCAGCTGCCCATGACCACCTAGTATAGAGCAAGACAGTTCTTGCCCTCCCCTGTAAGCATTTCTCTTCCAGAAATCAGGATCTCATGCTAGTATTTCAAGTTGGGATTTCATACAAGGAATTGGCAACAACGGGCAGAGAGGTGAGTGAGCAGAGCCCTACTGTCCAGAAAGCCAGTTCTTTTAGACACCAGGATATCACAGGACGACAGCAAGTGGCTGGGGATGACGGGCTTCCCCTGGATGAGAAGAGACTCCCCACACTCAGTGCAGAGGGGCTGGGCATGCCCAAGGTGAGCTGACAGGCATCCAACCAGCTCCTTGCCCCTAGGGCATGCATGACCTGTCATCTATCTGGAGTCTCTAGCCTTGACATGAAGTTTATGCTGACAGAAGGCATGGACAAAC
Source organism: Mus pahari (assembly GCF_900095145.1). Lineage (NCBI taxonomy): Eukaryota > Metazoa > Chordata > Mammalia > Rodentia > Muridae > Mus > Mus pahari. The sequence goes on along the minus strand of NC_034596.1, from coordinate 106,981,522 downwards.
AGTATCCTCCAGGACAGAGTCCAGTGGTCCTTCACAAACAGCTGGCACTCTCAAAGGCCTGGACCTCTAGGGATGAAGCCCTACCTTACCAATCCCTGTAAATAGAGCATGGAAACTTGTAATGTGAACAGCTGGAGGTCACAAGGTCTGAGGGAGGGGGGCAGGGAGGGGGAGGGGGAGGGGAGCCCTGCCCGAGCCAGGGACCTTGGAGATGAGAAGAGAAGCAGCATGACATTGGATCACTGTCAGCCCAGAAAAGATGGACGCCATCGATTCTTAGTACACTGGTGCCCCTAAGAGAGAGGCTAAAACTGGAAGAAAGGGAGGGCTAAGGTGGGGTTTCAGAGAACCTGGGAGATAGGTGGTCAAGTGGGACTGGCCAGGCAGGGACAATAGGCTAGAGGTGGCAGCATGAGTCCCTTACCCTCCCATAGACTACACTACACTAGAAATGGACCTGAGAAGGCAGCTGGGTGGGTTGAGAACTGAAGCAGAGCTGGTGGTCTCTTAGAGCACACGGTATGCCAGGAGGTGAGGCTGGCTGCCCATGTGACAACTGTGGGCTAGAAGAGCCAGGTTTCCTTACTGCTGTGTCTTCACAGTTCTGCTCTGGAAAGACTCCCCTGCATCACCCCGAACTGAAGTAGCTGTCAGCTCTCCTGAAGCTGCACACACTGCTCCAGACAACCATCTCAGGGCAACAGTGCCATTCAGAGTAGCTCAGCCCGACCCTTCATGAATTTTTTTTTGTTTGTTTGTTTGTTTGGTTTGGTTTTTCTGAGACAGGGTTTCTCTGTATAGCCCTGGCTGTCCTGGAACTCACTTTGTAGACCAGGCTGGCCTCGAACTCAGAAATCCACTTGCCTGCCTCTGCCTCCCGAGTGCTGGGATTAGAGGCGTGTGCCACCACGCCCGGCTTCCTTCATGAAGTCTTCATTGGCTACCGCTGCTCATCCTTCTCATGTCACAGGGTGTCCACGCCCCTAGAGCCCTGTTCTCTCTTCCATACAGACCACTGCCAGTTCTCATCACAGGGCCCTGTACAAAGAACAGTGGCCTCATCAGAACCAGGAGCCAGAGCCACTGGCCTCTCTCCCTATACACCCGCTCCCCCTCAGCTTTGGGCACTCGAATCTGGACTTCCACTAGGAAGCCTCTATGTCATCTGCTAGCCTGGGCTACTCATGGTGCTGGAATGGGCTTGAAAGCCCAAGACAGCAGGGGCTACAAGGAAAAATGAACCCTTGCTTTGCCTAGGAACTGGGGGTAGGGAGGGGCTCTGGGGCCATCTCTTTCTGAGAGGTCTCAGCATGAGTCACCCCTTCAGGCCCAGGCACAAATGCAGGAAACTGCCATTCTATGGAACTATTTTCTCTCACAGAGGGAAAGCCCGTCACACACAGGCATTGTTCGGAAAGCACGGCCAGTGCTTTCCGGGTGGGCTCCTGAAGAAACCAGCAGGCTAGCACTCTGGGCTAAACTGCTTCCCTTTGAGACCCGGGGGCGCCTGGAGGTTAAGAATGTGGGGCCTTGGTCCAGCCGCTAGCTTGAGGTGACAGGAGCATATCCAGGACGAGAGTGCCCTGTGGGATGGGGATAGATCACCTAGGCCATTTTGCTGCCTACACACAGGAGTGATGCTCAGGAATGAAGGGAGAAGCAGGAGCTGTCTGTCCCCATACTATGCCGTTTGTCTAGCAGCAGCCTGCTGCAGGAAGTCTTGCAGATCCCAGTCCTCTGTTCACTTTGGCTCCGAGTCATCCCAGGCCTTGTGACAAGGGGTAACCCAGTAATGGCTGTGGGGTGGGGACGGGCCCTTAATGTAGAGAGGGGCAGGGTAGAGTAGTGTCACCTGTCCCTCTGGTGACTCACCTGTGACCGAGGAGATACTTACAGACTGCAGAAGACACAAGGCCTCATAGAAAGTTGGGGATGCTGGCGCCCCCTGTCAACACCCTTAGAGCAGTGCAGGATGGTGAGCCAGGTGGGCTGTCCCTTGCCCCAGAACCTCTCCTCTGCCTGGGCATGCTCCAGAGTGTCTGGGCACCCCTGTTTTCACCTCTCTGAGCTTCATGTGAGGCCCAGGTCCTGGCCACCTGTCTACACTACCCACACCACCGAGGTCCTCCTGGAGACTCCGAAGCTGACCAGGAAGAACCTGGACCTGCTTCAGTTGCAAGTTAAAGATGTCAGTCGCACAAACAGCTCTCATGTTCATTCTCGCCACCACACAGACTTGGCCCAACTCCTGTCGGCGCTGTGTGCACCTATACACCCTCAGACCCCCCTGGGGTCACCAGACTTCCTTAGAACAACGTTGATGAGGGCAGGTGAGAACTGTCCCCAGCCGGATAACGTGCAGGGAGACCTGGGGCTCCTGGTTCCAGAGTCCACAACACAGCTGTCTCCTGGAGACCCAGAGTCTACTGTGACATGTGACATGTGACATGTGGGGAGATCAGCTCACAGAAACAGGTGGCCAGCTGGAGGGAGCCCAGTCCTAGTGCTGAAAGCAGGACCTGTCCTGTGTACTGGAGGGGCCTGAAAGGGACCCTGGGGGCAGCAGCATGGGTTAGAAGACTAGACTTGTGGGGGAAAATTCACCAAGAGAGGTAGCCCTAAGGAGTGGCCCAGGGCAGGACGCTTGCCAAAGGGAGCCTTCTAGAACACACTAGGATAAGAGGAGCTATGGTGCCCTGGGGAGGCTCAGCAGCCTCATCTTACCTCACAGCCGAAGTGACAGCCAAGGTGTCCAGGGTCCTCCTGTAGCCTGTTACTCAGTCCCTTCCCTGCTGCCTCGCTCCTGTCTCCTGGGATCCCCCCACCCACCATCTTCTGCCTCACTTCTGACACATAATAGCCACTGATCTCTCTCTCATGTCCTCGCAACATCTCCATGGCAGTAAAATACACCAAGTCAACGCTTGCCATCTTAAGTGTTTCGAAATGGTTCTTTTTAATTGAAAAAGTAATACATGCCACAGCAAAATTAAAAGCAGTGCTTTATGTACGCAATATAAAAAGAGAAAAGAAACAGCTGGCGACTTCTCCCGTAGCTCATTCACTATTGATGGTTCCTATGCGACGCACACCTGTTATCCTGGCACTTTAACTGGGAAGTCTGAGGGAGGAGGATGGCTGGAAATTCAAGGGTAACCATGAGACGGTAGACTTTTATTTATTTATTTTTTTAAAAGCACACCCGACATCTATTATAATCACTTTTTAAAAGTTTGTTTTAAGACAGTGTCTCATGTGGCAGATGTTGCCTTTGAACTTCTGCATCTCCTGTGTGGGATTACAGGTTCCACTGTAAATCCCCCTTGGGGGTGGGGGGGAGCACAGGGTTCAAGACAGGGCTTCTCTATGTAGTCTGGCTGTCCTGGAATGCCTGTAGATCTGTCTGCTCTGCCTCCAAGGGCTGGGACTAAAAGTGTGTGCCACCACACCTGAGCATTGTAACCACTTTTAAGTGCGCGCAGTTCAATGGCATGAAGCTCACCTCCAGAACACTATCGTCATCCCAAACTAAAATACTGTCCCAACCTGTGGCTTCCCAACCACCACCACCCCCCCCAGGCACGTCACCCATTCTGTCTCCTGCATCTACCAGTCTGACTACTTCAGGGACCTTACATGGATGGAAGCACGTGGCTCTGTTGCCTGGCTCATTTCTTTCTCCTCCTATGTGGCATTGCCTCCATTTCCATCCCATTGCACACCGAGCTCATCTGTCTACTCACTCATCCACTCACAGTCACATGGCGATGCACAAACGGTTTACATTTTCACGAAGTCTGATCTCCCTGTTTGCCTTTTGGTTGTCACTGACAAGTTAAATGTCATGAATTTCTGTCCTTCCTTACCCAGACCCCACCCCTGGAATTTTAAATTTCAGCTCTTTTGTCCAAGCCTCTGATCCATTTGAATTAATTTTGTGTTTGGTGCCTGGAAAGGCTCCAGCTCCTTGCTTTTGCTGTAGACACCCATGTCCCTAGAGACATGTCACAGTCAGAAGAGGCCAAAGCCCCAGGTTCCACCCCATAGCAGAATGCCACAACCTGCTTTTGCTCCACTGGCCTCCCTCCAGTTGTTTGGGCCAGAAAACCTGTGCAATATCCTGATTCTGTGTCCTTCACTCTTGACTCTAAGAAGCTGTGAGTTTTCAGAAAGCCTGTCTGAGAGTACACATGCATGCCTGAGGCGTGCTCAGGATGGCCGAGGCCAAGGCTGGGAGTAAGGGATCCATTCCTCTTGAAAACATGTCTGAGGGGTTAAAGTGATGGCTCAGTGGGTAAAGTACTCCCTACACAGGCCTGGGGATCTGCATTCAGACCCCAGCGCCCACACAGAAGCCAGGGTGCGCACGCATGTGTAATCTCAGCAACTCTTGGGGAGGGAGAGAAGATAGGGCAGACGGAATATAGGAAGACACCAGCAACCAGGAGGGGCAGGCACGTTCATACACACAGGTATGTGCGCGATGGTGGGGGTGGGGCGGTGTCACGCAGCCTCTGGGCTGGGGGTCAGAGGACAACTTTAGAGTCACTTCTCTTCCACTTTTATGTGGGTCCAAGGACCGAATACAGGTTCTCGGGTTTCTATCACCAAACAGCAAACACATCTGAGCTGCATCCAGTGCAGTAGCTCAGAACTGTAATCCTAGCATGTGAGAAGCTGTGATGGGCTAGGAGTTCCAGACCCTCAAGAAGACTGAGAAAACAGGAGGTCAGGTGGGTGGGATCTGTTTTGTAAAAAAAAAAAAAAAAAAAAAATCAAACTCAGAAAAAGACAGACTTGTAGAGAACTTCACCAGCCTCAGCCCCACCCACCCAGTGGGGCCAGCACTACTCCACCTCTCTCCATCCTGGAAGTCATTTTGACTTTGGCCTTGCATCCCCAGCTCCTTGGCAACTCTAGCCCAGCCACCCCCAAGCAAACACACAGGCACTTGAAAGGTCCAGCCAACACAGCACTTGGGCCCTTGTTTAGCACAAGAGAGGCAGACAGAAGTGAGGTCCTACAGGCTTCAGTGACCTACAGGTTGGTGGAAGTCACCTCTAGAGACAGACAGCCAAGCAACCTCCTGGGGCTGGAGGAAGCAGGTCCAAGCCGGTCACCCTTGTACAGGCACACTCCAGCAAGTGATGCCGGGCCTGGTTGTTGTCTGGGATGGGGTGGTATGGAGAGAGCTGACGGTAGCTGCTTCTCACAGATGTGTCTGCTCTGCCTCAGCTGACACAGGCGGATAGGGGCAGGGCCTCAGTTTACTAAAAGTAAGAGGCCTTTGTGTTCCATAGTTACCTGGTCTCCTAGTCTTGACTCAGTCTTTCCTTCCAGCCACCCCGTGCCTTGGGATCCTCATGTTGTACAGTCTCCTTAAGACCCCAGACCTAACACTTCCTGTCACCCCACTAGAAAAACACAGAACCTTGGCAGAACCCAGCACCCATCTAGACACGCCCAGACCCTGGGCACAGCCCAAGGCATCTTCCATCTCCGAGCCGGCAGAGGTCAGAACAGCTCTCTGGGTATAGGACCTGCCCTACTGTGTGCCTGCTTTGTGTTCACATGGGGCTCAAAGAGGCAGAGAGAAATGTTGTAGGTGTGACTGCTTGAGGAGCCTGAGGTGAGGGTGGCTCTAGTTATGAGGGCCCCCAGATGTGATCCTATTGTCCTGAGAGGATGGAGGCAAAGTCCAGAGACCACCAGCAGAATGCTCAGAGAGCAGGGAGCCAACAATGTTTTGAAGGTAGGAGATAGACCACATGCCAGAGCGGGCCTTTCTAGGATCTGAGAGGTAAGTTTGGAGACACACAAACCCCAGCCAGGGACTCCTTGTGTTGGAGTCCCAGCATCCTGAACTGACGCTATAGAAGTTTGTCTTGCTGAAAGCCAGCAGATGTAATAACGCTGACTTGTGGCCTCATGTCTCATGATGTCTGCACTGTCCTGGACATGGGTTCAACGGGGTCTTTGGAACTCCGGGAAGCAGCTTGCCGAACATAGAGATGGCTTCTCTAGTCTTGGGCATTGGTGGCATGGTGCCTTCCCTCCCCACCCCACCCCCTTTTGACAAACCCCTCTCCATCCAGGCTCCTCCATCGCTCCCATGGGGACAATGATCAGCTCTCTAACGGCACCACTCTGGGCCCTGGCCAAAGCCCCTTGGATAGACATATTTCTTGCTCCTTCACACAGGTAGCCCTTTCCTGTGGCCCAGGGATCCCAGAAACTCTACTCACCTCAGTTTATACTAACATTCAAATGTGACTTCCCCCTACAATGATCTGTAGAGTTGTGGGGGCTTCCTGTCTTCCTCTCAGGCAGGCCCAGTGAGCACAGGCAGACCCCAGCCAGGGACACTAGGCCCTTTAACATCTCCCTTTGCCTGAACTACTGGTTACAGCAGTGAGAACTCTGTGACTGGTCCCTATTGTCTATACATACTCTAGGGAGAAAGGGTCTGCTAGGAGGCCTCTGAAATGAAGGAAGACACCTATGAGGGCTTTGGCTGCAGGGACTAGAGGCGCTCTTGGCTGGCAGTCACTCTGACCCCCAGGACACTAGGTGGCCAGGCCAAAGCCTGAAAAGTACAGCACTTTAGGAGAGGGATGTGTGTGTGTGTGGTCTTTAAGAATGGCTCTCTATGGGCTGGTGAGATGGCTCAGCGGGTAAGAGCACCCGACTGTTCTTCCAAAGGTGCAGAGTTCAAGTCCCAGCAACCACATGGTGGCTCACAACCATCCTTAA
>NC_034596.1:106969601-106974629 GCF_900095145.1 Mus pahari | reverse complement strand
AAAAAAAAAAAAAAAAAAAGAATGGCTCTCTATGAACCATGTGTCCCATATAGTGAAGTCATCTCTCCTTGAATTTGGAGTGGCCTGGTCACTGTGTCATCTGGATTGACATTGTGATGGAGCAGCTCTGGGGTCCTGAACAGCTGTTGTGAAATGTGTACAGCAACAAGGCCTCTGTGAAGAACAGTTAAAGACAGGAAGTCGCACTTTCTCTCAAACAGGGTCAGGTCAGCCTCTATGTGGCTAGGGCCCATCCCGGGGGCCTTCCTTCACCAGCCTTTTCTCTTCAGATTTGACTTCTTCCTATTCTCCCCTTCTGTACGCTTCAGTGGTGGCCCTGGCTCCCCAGACTTGGGAAGGGGTGAGGTTGTTGCTAACCTCGGACAAACAGATCCTCGCTCAGCTCACCTACCCCGGTGATCCCCTCTGGTTCCCACCCTTTGGAGGCTTCATATACTACGAAGCCCTCTCCACCCTACACAGTTCGCGTCCCCTTTATGCCGGCTTGGGGACTTGTCTGAAAGCGCCTCCCCGCAGGTGCTACCTGGACTCTGTGGCCCGCCCTCCGGCCCGCCCCGCGCGTGAACTGGGCATGCCCAGAAGTGCGTAGACGCGCCCGCCGGCTTCGGTCCGCGGAAGACTGCTGCTCCGTGCCACCATGGAGCGCATCGACGGGGTGGCCGTGGGCCTCTGTGCCCATTCGCCCTACCTGCGGCCTCTCACGCTGCACTACCGCCAGGTGATCCGCCCCGCTCGCGTGTCTTCGCGCTCACCCCCAACGCCCTCCCGACCCCCGCGTTGCGGCCCCGGCCCCGCCCCCAAGCTCAGGACTCCGCCCTGAGCAGATTCTCCGAGCTTGAGCTCCGCCCTCCTGCAGTTCTGACCGCCGGTCTGTCAACCCGGAATGGCCGAGGAAGGACATGCGAGGAGAATCGCTCTTTCCTAAGGAAGATTTGACTGGCCCTCCATTTCTGGCCGCCCATCGATACTTTTATGCAGTTAGACCCATTGATTACTCTGGGTATCAGGGCAGGAAGAACTCTTGGGGAACCCCACATTTTCAGATACCCTCCTTTGCGCCTTCTTTCTAGCTCCTCCTTCAAGCCTTAACAGAAAGTCTGCTGTCACGAAGAAACCTCTTCAACTCAGCTTCTCGCAGCTCCCAGGTGTCTCCCAGAATAACAGGGCCATACATAGCTAGCTCACGTGGCACTGTTGGGCACCTAGTAGGCACACAGAAAACATGTATTGAACCTAATGGCTTTCTCTTCTCTTTCGTCTTACCTCGTGGTCTTCCCTCTCCTCTACCCTGCATGGCCCTGTCTAGTAGGTCCCTGGCACGTTGCCCATTTCCATTCTCTATGCTGTTGGATACACAATTTTCCTGACCTGATCAATGTAGCCCTGACTGGGTTTCAGCTTAGATCAAACCGCCCAGGGCTTGGCGTTTGCCCAGCTCTCCCACTCTCCAAGTTACGTCCATTCCTCTCACCAGTGTTGTGGCCTCCGGCCTGCAAATTCCCTTGCCTCTGGTGTGTTCGCTGTGTGGAGGTCCTCTCCACCTCCCCCCCAGGCTAGGGAATTCTTCTCCCAGAGTGCAGTGAGGTCATACAGGCTTCAGGGAACAGTTGAGTTCAATTGAGGAACAAAGAGTAGCGACACGGGGGCCACACTCCTTTTCCCTTTCATTGGCTGGTGACATGGGGTGGCCATGTGGCTCTTTCATACCCAGGACCTGGAGTTCTGGTGGGCAGTGGATGGTCCAGGTTTGTTCAGTCTCCCTCACTTCCTGGGAAGTGCTGTGGCGTGGCTTTGCAGCCTTGGCCGGCAGCCCACCAGCACATTTCCGCGGATGGCATTGGTAACCAGAGCTCAGTTGAGCAGGCAGTGGCCCGCCATAGCCATAGTCATAGTTGGGGTGGGGGTGGGGGTAGGGGTAGGCGGCATTTCCTCGAGAACTGAAGGATACTGGGCTGGGCTGTGTTTGCCGTGGTAGGGGTCTGCAGCCTTTCACTGCCCCAAAGCAGCAGTGGCCCTGTACCGAATGTGCCCGCTGCTACATTCTAGAATTCTCTCTCCTTCCCAAGGCCGATGTCAGCTTCTCTGGCCCTACCCACAGCTCCGACAACGCGTTTGATCCTGAGTCAAGAGGGTCCTTGTAAGTCACCTATGGTGACCCCTGAAGGAAAGCTGTGGGGGTAGGCAAGACAGGCTCACTGCAGCCTGGGCGGGTAGCCTTCTTTGGAGCCTGCCTGGGTGGCTGGATATCGGGCAGGTCTGGGCTCGCCTCTCGAGGTGGTGCTTCAGTGGCCTCCTGGGCAGCCTGACCTGCCCAGGACATTGGCTCTCTTCTCCCCCTGTAAACAAGGCTGCTGCCACCCTTCTCAGGATAGTTCTGCCTGCAGGCTCAAGTCAATCCTGATTTGAGACCTCTGCCGGTGAGACTCTCCTGTCATTGACAGAAGTACCCTTCCCCACCCGAGGAAGCCCTGGTGGCTCTCCTCAGTGTCCTCCCACTTTGTTGCCCGGCAACATACTGTCTCTGGGACCTAGGCCCCTGTCTTTTTATGCAGATTGGTTGGAGCTCCTGCATCTGTGGTGAGCTGGGCAGTGCGAATGAATGACCCAGAGGTGGACTAAGCAGGTGGGGGTAAGGGGTGGATAGGTCTAGCCCCACTTGCAGAGACCCTTCAGGGAGGAATGTCTCTGCTGGCTCCATCCCCCAGAGACAGCCTGTCTTTCCAAGGGGCATTTGGATGATGGGGATCGTGGGCCCTTCCTAACCTTGTATACAAAGCATTGATGACATCCTTTCTGGCTGCCCAACCTGCGGGGCCCACCTTACCTCTTTCTTGAGTGCTACCTTACATACAGGAGCGGCAGGACTATGGGATGTGTAAGAGATAGCTTGAGCCTGAAACAGGGCGGGACAAGTATTTACTGTCCATCTGACATGCGCAGATCCACAGCTGCAGTGTAAGCTGTCCGGTGGCCTACGGGAGCTTTGGCCATGAGTACGTGACTTCTGCTCTGCCCACCTGGAATCCTCCCTGCCCTGCCTAAGGGCATCATGTCTGCTCTCCCTGATATCCTCCTAGCTCCTTCCCACACGCGGTGGCAGGCGGCACATGTCTCTGCAGTCCTTTGTCCTTTGCCTTTCCTGCCCTTTGCGCAGGTTTTCTGCCTTACCCTTCCCAGAACATCAGGCTATCCTGACCTCCCGGGCAATCGCCTCCACCTCCACCTCCACCTGCTACAAGTCCCCATTCCTGGAGGGCGGTAGGCAGGTGGCAGGCCTCCCTGCAGGGAGCTGCTGCAATGGGTCTGTCTGACCCGTGCACCTCCATCTGTTGCTGGCAGCCGCTCACCCTTCCTGATTGTTGTCCTGTCTCTTTTAGGACGGTGTCCAGAAGTCCTGGGACTTTATGAAGACACATGACAGGTGAGAGGGGCTGGCCTGGCCACTGGGGAACTCCCCGGTTTCTGCTCCCCACACACTTCCCACCTCAGCCCAGTCTCTGGTTCTTATGTCCCCCGAGGCCTGGTGGCAAAGTCAGGGGACACCAGGCCCCTGGTGGCAGGCTGCTGTTAAGATCTGATCTTACTCATCAGGATCCTGAGCATGGGGGGTGTGACAGTTGGGAAACTGGCCAGCAGGGGCCTCCACTTCCCCAGCTGCCCAATGTGTTGCCTCCTCTGCCCTAGCCTGACTGTGTGGTCTTCCCATCCGAGCAAGGCCTGTCAATGAAAGAGAGAGAGACTAGGAGGATGGGAACCAGGGCTCTGGGGAGAGGGGTGTGTGTCTTTACTGAGTGTGTTTCCCCACACAGTGTGACTATTCTCATGTTCAACTCCTCTCAGAGAAGCCTGGTGTTGGTGAAGCAATTCCGGCCAGGTGAGTCCAGCCGCGTGGACAGGAATTGGGGCTAGGGAATTGATAGTGTGCTTTCAGGCCCTTGATTCTGGGGGTCTGGATGCTGGTGCAGTGGTGGCTACAGGGGAAACTGAGGTCCAGCAAGAGATGCCTGGCCCAGAATAGATTACTCTGAGGTGACCATGTGTGGCTGTGCTCCCCCCCTCCATACCAGCTGTATATGCAGGCGAGGTAGAGCGGCACTTCCCAGGGTCCCTGACAGCTGTGAACCAGGACCAGCCCCAAGAACTTCAGCGAGCACTGCCTGGCTCAGCGGGAGTGATGGTGGAACTCTGTGCCGGTATTGTGGACCAGCCTGGGCTCTCACTGGAAGAGGCGGCCTGCAAGGAGGCTTGGGAAGAGTGTGGCTATCGCCTGGTTCCCACCGACCTGCGCCGAGTTGCCACATACATGTAAGGAGGCTTGGCAGGGCGGAATGCTGTGGGGGAGTGGGTGAGCACCCTGTCCCAGAGGGTGTACAGGCATGAGGCTGGAGAGGCTTGGTGGACCTGGAACCCTTGGGCTGGTTCTGGAGTGTGCTAACCCTGTGCCCCTGCCCTGCAGCCCCAGCCATGTGGGGTTGGGCTCTGTCAGGGTGGCAGCTGCTGTCGACAGATGCCCCACTTCCTGTGGGATTAAGCACCGGGCGCTGGGGGTGGGGTGAGTCACAGCTCCGTTCTCAGGAATGAGGGAAGGACAAGTCCTGGGGAGGAGAAGGAGGAGGGGTTACCCCTACTGAAGCCCAGGTGCCAGCCACTCCTGCCTCCCTCAGGCAGCCAACCAGGGCTGCGGTCCTCAGATGCAAAGCCACCCCTTGCCTCAGAATGTTGTGTGGATTCCTGACCCCTGCTGAGGTTTGAGGGCAGAAAGAAGGTCCCATGGTGCCCATCACCCCCCACCCCCAACAAGTCTGTGTACTTCTGACCCCTCCAAACCAAGAAGGGCCAGAGTCCCCGCAACCTCTCTCCTGGCACACTCAACCATCCCTGCTGACCTCACCCTGTAGCACCAAGCTGTGGTTAGACCGTGTTGGATCCAGAGTGTTCATTATCTTACTTCTGAAGGGTTGGCCTGTGCCCCATGCTGTGTAGACCATGTTGGATCCAGAGTGTTCA
>NC_034596.1:106961974-106969111 GCF_900095145.1 Mus pahari | reverse complement strand
TGTTGGATCCAGAGTGTTCATTATCTTACTTCTGAAGGGTTGGCCTGTGCCCCATGCTGTGTCCTCCATGTGGACAGCCAGTGGTGCCCGAATCCTTCAACTTCCAACATGGCAGTGTTTAGGGCCGGGGAATCTAAGAAGCCTGACCATGATAACAGTTTAGCCTGTGTGTGGGACAGACAAGGACAGAGGGCAGGAGGGAAGTGTGTGTTTGTGTGTGTGTGTGTGTGTCTTTGTGTGTATGTGTCTGTGTGTGTTTCTCTGTGTATGTATGTATCATGTGCGTGTGTCTGTGTGTGTATGTATGTATGTGTTTTGTGTGTGTGTCTCTGTGTGTCTCACCGTGTGTATGTATGTGTCGTGTGTGTCTCTGTGGTGTCTGTGTGTGTGTGTCTATGTAAGTGTGTGTGTCTGTGTAATGTCCTGGCAGACATTTGAGAGGTTTCATAGGCAGGGCCTCTGGCTGTGTCCTGACTGAAGAAGATACTAGAGAGCGGTGAGTGTTTGGGACATTGAACACTCTATGCATATTTATACTTTGAAAAGGAGGGTTTGGCTGTGCGGAAGCATGATTAAGGGTAAGGCTGAATGACATCAGAGCACCTGTCCCTGTGGCCCTTATGGGGACTGAACAGACCAAAGCCTACCCACTTACTATTTCCCTGCCTGAGGCCCCAGAGGTCATAGATGGCTAGGCCCAGGGAAGCCCAGTGCCTATTGTTACCTCGTGATATAAATGAGATTAGAACCAGTCTAGTCTGGACCAGACCACAGGCTGGAGCTGTCTTCCTTATAATCTAGGGAAACTGAGTCTGGGCACTGATTTCCATGACAGGTATAGCCATGACTACTAGAAAAATGGGTTACCCGGTAGGGGTCCGTAGGGATAAAGAGGTAGCTGGGCATGGTCAGTCTGGGGTGGGGGTCCTCCTCCTGGGGGCTGGGAGGCTTTGAGTATTTCCAGCTTGTTCCTGCCTCCATGAACTGCCCTGCTGTGAGATTCCCTACCTCCACCACCACATCCAGTCCATGGCTCCCGAGGCAATCAGAAGACCTGATATGGATAGAGCTGGCTTGGGCTTAGCAGTTATGGAAGTCAGAGGCCCTGGTTGGACAGCAGGAGTCATGGGCAGGGGCCTAACAGATTCCAAGGGCCTATCACAGACCCTAATACCACTTGCTTATGACCTCATGGCTTCTGTATATGCACAGTCTGTGTCCAAGGTCCCCGACCTGCCACGTAGGGTCTTACAAGCTGCATTCAGAGACACCTGCCACATCCACAGTCTGACCAGGTGCAGAGGTAGCAGGTCCTTGTGGCTATGGATAGAGGCCATTTCCTGATTGGGTGTTAGCTGGGAACCACTCTCAGATCTTAGCGATGCCTGCAGGTCCTTGGCCACAGCACAGCAGCTTGTCTGGTCTCTGCGCTAGCAGAGAGTATCAGAGCTCTTCAAATTGTGAGCGTGAAGCTGTCTTGTGAGCTCACCTGATCAGACCAGGCCTATCCACCTATTTCCTTCAGGATGAATTCAGTCAGCTAGCCAAACAGGTCCTGGGTCCAAGATATATGTAAGGTGCCTCTGACATTTCTGTGTTCCCCTAAGTGTCATATTTATCTTGACAGTTTGGTGATGAGCCTAGCCACTGGTGGCTGAGCCATCTCTCCAGCCCGGTTATCAAATTCATCTCAAAAATCATCTTAGTGCCCTTGATGCTTACCTCTGCCATATGATAGCCGGCATACTCAACATGCACGAGGCTCGCCCGCCGCAGGGGGCAGATTCTGTGGACGTACCCCCCTCCAAGAGTGGTATTTGGGAAGGGTGAAGCTACACAGAGTCTTGATCACCAGAAAGGCAGAACGGGAAGCATGGAAGCAGGGTGTCTGACAGGGCCACACTGGTCTCAGCAGTCCCTGTCCTGCCTGACAGGTCTGGAGTAGGACTGACCGGCTCCAGGCAGACCATGTTCTACGCGGAGGTGACAGATGCCCAGCGAGGCGGGCCTGGTGGAGGGCTGGCCGAGGAGGGAGAACTCATCGAAGTGATCCATCTGAATTTGGATGACGCGCAGGCCTTTGCAGACAACCCTGACATCCCCAAGACTCTCGGGGTTATCTATGCTATCTCTTGGTTCTTTAGCCAGGTGGCTCCCCATTTGAATCTCCAGTGAGACCCTGGGTTGGACAGGCCTCTCCATCCACTCATCCTCCTGCCCTACAGACCCAATAAAGCTTGTGTAAGTTTTACTGATGTCTGCTGGCTTTGAGCACTGTGGCCTGGGGTGAGGAACCGTTGGTTTCACGGAGGATGGTAGACGAACGGACCAAATGTGGAAGGGGATAGTCATATGGAAGAGAAAGGTTTATGACTTAATGGTGTCTGTCTAATAAGACAGACATGTCTATAAAGCACTAATTAAAATGTTGTTCTTATTCTCATGTGTAACATGAACTGTGTTCACAGGACTAGAGATAGACTGGCCTCAGCTGAGAGGAAATGGGCACAGTACTGCCCATGCCAGAGTGTGTGTAGTCCCTGATCTGGGCAGAATCAGGGTCCTTGCCATGTCTGGGGCTGGACTAGAACCGCACTCCCACTGTCCAGGAACTCAGATCTGGTGACGTTCTGTATCTGGTGTCTCCAGTACTCTTTCTACGACTTCTGAGCGATCGGAAGTTGGGAGAGGACCTCACTTGGCCTGCAGGACGTAAGTCACGTCTGTAGGCTAGGTCATCATAGGGATCCAGAGCAACCGCCTTGGCGTGGGCAGCCTGGTTCTTGCGCAGAACTGCCTTCGTGTGACAGCTCACAGAGCTGCTGGCCCAAGGCTCTCTGGCCTGAGGGTGGGGCTACATGCGTTGCTTAGAGCCATTCTACAGGTCCCTAGAGTGCCTCGCATAGATTAAAGAGCACTCTGTCCCACCTAGCCAGCTGCGTGAGCCACAGGCACATATTTAGGGAAGGCATGCTGGGGCAACATCTGAGGGATCAGTCTGTCTCAGGATAAGGTCAGGCTTCAGCAAAGTGGCTCCGCTTCAAACCCTCCAGTCAGCATCTTGTATGACTTCCTTGGGTCATGGACCACTGATTACCATTCCCCTACACCCCCAGGCAGTGAGGTAGCCTAGAGGGGTATATCCCTTCTCACCCTCTTCAGTCAGTACAGTGGAGCTCAGGTGATGAGCTATCTGAGCACGCCCTGGGGCTCTGTGTCCCAGCAAACCTTTGGATGAGACCAGGAGCTGAAGTGTTGGAGTCCTAATTGTAGACATCGAGATAGGCATGCTGGGGTGGAATGAGTGCTCTCTCTCTCCTCTTATAGTCCTCTGCCCCGCCCTGGAAGATGAGGGATACCCGCCTCACCACCTCCCTGTGCCCCAGGTGGGTGTGACATTGAGGCACCACCCTGAGGAGGCTGTGACATGTAGACTTGCTCACATAGCACCACCTGTATGCAAATGTTTGCAGCTTTAGGTGGGGCCCAGTCAGAAAAGCAACAAGGCGTTTGGTGATGGGCCCTTAGGTGTGTAGTGTGTGTCCAGGAGCTAGATACAGGGGAGGGGGCACGGTGACCCAGCTTCACCCCGATGTTTCCGGGACAGGAGTGTACCATCTATGTCCTTCGCTGACTTTCTGCAGCTGCTGAACGCCCACCATCGGAGTCCTGTGCCTCCTAGGGTTGCCCTTAGGTGTTTGCTGCCATAGGGGCTTCTAGTGGGGGAGGGCTCTGGTGGCCTGAAGGATGGGTTAGGAGTCAGGGCACCTGGGTTTGGGCAGAGTCCAATCCCTCACTCAGATCTGCAGCCTGATGGGCAGGTCAGCAGGCACCACTCCTGGGCCTAATGGAGCTGGCATCGATTTCCCGGCTTGGGCTGGGGGGGCTGTAACCGGAAACTCCCCTCCCTGGACGCTATATTTAGCATCACAGGACATGGGCGGAAGCATAGCTCACTCCAGAGCCCAGCCAGCTCTGTCCAAATCCTGGGCTACCTCATCCTTCTGCCTGGTGCTGAGGCCCCTCTGGGCCTATCCAGCTCAAGCTAAGCACCCATTCAGAAAAGGTCCAGACCCCCAGGGCTAGGGGTCTTAGAGCAAGCCACTGGGTGGGAGACCAGAGGGTGTTGTGCCCAGTGGGTGATGCAGACAGATCACCTGACCCCACAGGGTCAGGGCAGGGATCCTGAGCCCCCAAGTACAGCATGAAGGAAAGCACGAGGTTTGATGGGTGTCCGTGGCAGTTCTGCCCAAGGGCTGCAGAACTCAGCGCAGGGAGGGGATTTCCATGGGAGGGCCCCCTCTCAATGCAAGTCACCACCTTTCACACCTTGAGTGTTTCCTGGTCACCATCAGGCGAGGTTGTGGCTCCCAGAAGACAGGAGGAAGAGAAGGAGGAGAGGGAGGAGGAGGAGGAGGAGGAAGGGGAGGAGGAGGAAGAGGAGGAGGAGGAAGAGGAGGAAGAGGAGGAAGAGGAGGAGGAGGAAGAAGAAGAGGAGAAGGGGAGAAGGAAGAGGAGGAGGAAGAGGAGGAAGAAGAAGAGGAGGAAGAGGAGGAGGGGGAGGATATTACCATTGTGGGGATGACACCTGGACATAGCAGGTGTAGCCCAGATATTGAATATTCTGCCATCATAATATTGCCCAGCTGTTTCCCTCACAAAGTGCCTGGATAGATAGGAGAGGCAGACTATATCTCCCCGCTTTCCAAGGTATGCTGGTGGCATATCCACCTTGAGCCAGTGTGTAAGGTGACCCGTGTGTCTCAGCCAGATGGGAAGAATCCTTCCCTGGGCCACTGCACCCAGAGCTCTGAGCTGGGGGACAGGGCAGGTAGCCACACAGAAGCCCTTGTCAGCATACACTGGCTCTGCCTGCTGGCCTGTCCCCGCCTCCCCCCTCCCCAGCTGGCTGACATCGGGGAAACAGGTCCACAGGGAGGGGCTGAAGCTTCATGCTAAACTCCCTCTCCTCAGCCCCTGCACCGTTAGTCACCGTCCTGACTGTGCCCACCATGCATCACCCTGACCTCCTAAGTCACGGCGTGGCACTTCCCAGCCCTGGTCTTTGCGACATCACATTGACTTCAGCAGGAAGACTGCAGGATTGCCACCCGCTTTGATTGGGCTATCTTGTCCTCACAAACCCTTGTCAGGTTCTCAGCCCCAGAACTTTGGCATGTTGTCCCTTCTCCTCGCCTTGCTGGCCCTACATAGGGCCATAGGGGTCTCATAGGGCCCCCCACCTGGTTTGGACTCTCATGGTTTGCTGGTCTACAGTATATGTCTAAGCCATCATCCATCTTTAGACAGAGGCCCCTGCAGGTAGGCCAGGGCTGTGGCTGCCTAGTTCACAGCCTGGTTGAGTGCCTCAGAGGGGGTGAGCTTAGGCAAGCTGGAAGCTCAGGCTCTCTGTCCTCTGTGGTCTCCTGTCTCCAGGCAAGAGGGAAGGTGAAGCTGAATTTGCTAAGGGGATGCCTCTTAAAGGATGCAAACAACAGAAAGACTCTTAATACTCACAGATTCCATCATTTGGTCCAGGGGTGTGTGTGTGTGTGTGTGCTGTGTGTAGCCAGGCCTGGCTTGTGTGTGTCCTATCACCTACCCTACCTGCCCGTGGGTTCCCTGGGCGAGTGCTCCACTCCTTGGAGTGGGAGCACTCTTGAGACAGAGCCAGGTAGGCTGCAAGTATGGGGGATGTTGGCTCACCCTTTCAGGCCTACTGCTTCTGCAGGAGATCCTGGACGGCCATTACACAGTGGTAGGGCAGGCAAACTGGATCAAACTGGATCAAGACTTTTCCATGGCTTGGCTCCCTGTGTAGGCTGCCTGGCACTACCCTGACCCACGTTCCTTCTACTGTGCCTGATTCACCAGTATCAGAACTTCTCCCTCCCTGAGGAAGTCCTGTCTGGCAGTGACTCGGGCGAGTCAGGGAGACTAGGGAGAGGAGCCTTCGGGAGCCAGGACAAGCCAACTATTGTAAGGGCAGAGTAACACATCAACAATCATTGAGGCTAACCACTGGAATCGCAAAGGACCCTGCTGTGTGGAAGACAGGCAGCTTGTAGACAAAGAACCCTTGGTGTTGGCATGTGGAAGAGGAAATGATCACCTAGGAACAGGGTCAAGAAATGGCAATGGAGGGTTGGGACACCCAGGCTCTGTGACCTAGACTCCCAGACTGTTGGAAAGTCCTCTTCGGGTAGCTCTCTTGACATGGTCCACTCTCCTTTATGCCCGTTTCCTTTCCCCTAAATTTGAACCTCTGGCCGGCACGTTCCTTGAAGATAAGAGAATCTGGCGATGGCCACCACCTCAGCTTGGAATTGGGAACAGCCTGCAGGAAGGAGCATTTGTTGACTGGCTACTCGACCTGTGCGCTTGGAGGAAGGGAGGGCTGAGCACCCGCCGGAGGGGAGCAGCGCCCCCTGTAGCCGGCGTGAAAGTAACAGGAGGCTGCGGAGCTGGGGGGAAATTCCTCGGGGGAAGGGGGCGCACTAGGAGTTGGTCTCACTCCGGTCCTAGGGCCCCACCCGCTCTGCGTGGGGGCAAAATCCTGATGTGTGCAGCAGGCAGCATCTCCCTTGGGACCAAGAGCAGCGCGAGAGTGGCTGCGCTCTGATGGGAGGGGACCAAGGCAGTGACCTCAGGGGGCGCCCCACTCACTCCCAGGCTGTTAACTCGGGCGAGAATTCTGGAGCAGAAAAGGCCCCACCTCAGCGAGCCTGGGCGCAGGAGAAGCCACTGCTCGGTGGCCCCGCGCCCCGCCGCCCCGCGCATAGACCGCACCCTCGCCTCCTTTAAAGCTCGGGGTGCCCCCTGCACCCCCCCACGGCCCCACCCCACCGCGAGGCCCCGCCCCCTCATGCATATGCAGGTGCGCGGGTGACGAATGGGCGAGCGAGCTGTCAGTCTCGTCCCGAACTTGTTGGCTGCGGTGCCGGGAGCGCGGGCGCGCAGAGCCGAGGCCAGGACCCGCCGCCGCCGTCGCCGCCGCCGCCGGGTGGGAGCCGGGCCGGCCGCCGGAGAGCGGCTGCAGTAAGCCGGAGCCGCCGCCTCCCCTGCACGCCCGCCGCGCAGCCCGCGCGCACTGCTCGACCCCGCCCGCGCCGCCTGTGCGGCCGCCGCCGCCTGTGC
>NC_034596.1:106952621-106961899 GCF_900095145.1 Mus pahari | reverse complement strand
GGCCGCGGGCGGGGTCGAGGCGGCGATGCGGGCACGCGGCTGGGGACGCCTGCCTCGGCGGCTGCTGCTGCTGCTGTTTCTATGCGTGCAGGTGAGCGGGGCGCGCGGCGGCGACGGGCGCGGACGGGGCGCACCGGGCCGGGTCGCTCCTCCGGGCCAGGCGGCGCACAAGCGGCCGCGGTCCGGAGCCCTAGGGACGGCGCGAGGGTGGGGGCGGGGCGGAGGCTCGGCGACCCCGGCCCGCGCCTCCCTGCACTCTGCGCTGCCTTATTTTTAGGCGACGCGGCCCATGGGCTATTTCGAGCTGCAGCTGAGCGCGCTGCGGAACGTGAACGGGGAGCTGCTAAGCGGCGCCTGCTGTGACGGCGACGGCCGGACGACGCGCGCGGGGGGCTGCGGCCGCGACGAGTGCGACACGTACGTGCGCGTGTGCCTTAAGGAGTACCAGGCCAAGGTGACGCCCACGGGGCCCTGCAGCTACGGCTACGGCGCCACGCCCGTGCTGGGTGGCAACTCCTTCTACCTGCCGCCGGCGGGCGCTGCGGGGGACCGAGCGCGCGCGCGGTCTCGGACCGGCGGCCACCAGGACCCGGGCCTCGTCGTCATTCCCTTTCAGTTCGCCTGGCCGGTACGTGCGCCCCTCCCCCGCACTCAGCTTCCCTGCGCGCCTCGGCGCCCGCCGCGGTCCCTTCAGCACCTGCGGCCGCGCGGGTGCGGGCCGCGCGCGCCCAGACGGGGCGGGGCCGGCAGGGGGCGCCGCGCCGCGGGCGGGCCTGGGGCGCGTGCTCTTGCGACCAGGTTCGCGCCTGGCCACGTGGGCGCGCGGGGTTCCCGGGGGCCGACAGGCTTGGGGTCGCGGCGGGGCTGGGCGGCCAAGGTCCGCGTGCACGGCGGCCCTCGGAGTGTGCCTACGTCGCCCTGCGCGTGTCAGTGCGTGGGGAGGTGCGAGGCGCCTGCGGCCCGGCAGGCTGTGCAGGCATGTGCGCTGCGCGTGCTGGGGCTGGTCCCGGGCAGGCCCTGGCGGAGCCGTCCGGGCCCGCGGCCAGCCTGCTCCTGCCCTTGCAGTTTCCTGGATGCCCGGGGGCACGGACAGGCGCCTGGGACCCGCGCAGGGATGGCCTGATTGTGTGTGTTGGCAGAAGCTGCTATAGATGGGAAGACCCCCCCCACACACACACCTCCAAAAGGGAAGAGACACTAACTAGGCTCCAAGTTGTAACCCTCTGTGGCACTGCTGTTTGCGGATATTTTATTGTGCTTCTTAGTTTCTGGAATTGGGAAGCATTCTGTCTGCTTAGGGGAAGTCAGGTCAGGCAAGAACCCAAGCCTGGGCATGCTGGGAAGAAGGGTGGTGGGGATCCAGCTTTGCGGGAGACAGGTCGCATGCCTGTGGTGTGAAGGACTGGGATCGGGAAGCCTTATGGCGCTTGCTTTTGTTCACTTTCTGGACCTGGCTCGTCCCCTCACCTGATTGTCCTCAGGTGTGAAGCTAGGTAGGCGCAGACGTGAATCTGGGCATAGCCTTGAGAGCCAGGTTAAGAACAGCTGGTAAGGGTGGGTCTGGTGGCCTGGGACTAGGGAGCAGAGGGAGGTATCAGGCAATGGCCCAAGGGCTTTCCTGACTGAGGACTTGCGGTTGGTCCAGCTACCAAGAGCCATGGGAGTGGGTCAGCCTGGTGCCTTGGTCCTGAAAGAGACTTTCGGTTGGGGGTCAGGCATGGTGGTCAGGGTTTGCCCTGCTCTGCTCTTGCTCTGAGCCCTGGACAAGTATTTCTTCCAAGGCCACCCAGCTTGTGCCTCCATCTTTACCTTTCCCCAGGCTCCTGCCCCATACGATATACCCTTGCCTAGCCAGGTAGCCTTGACCCTGGGGGCTTGTGATAGGAAGTTTATCCCTGAGATGGAAAAAGGCAGGGGCAGGCATGGGAGAGGCCCTAGGCAGTTACTATTGGCCCTGCCCCCCTCGCCCCCACAGCAGCACAGCAGGCAGGTCTGAGCAGGGCCTACAGCCTGTCATCTGCGCTTGGGCCCAAGCCAGCGTGGCTCCAAATCGCTACCTGAGGATGTGTTTTCTGCTCGAGTTGGCAGAGGTGGGTGTGGGGGCAGGGAGGGCCTGGAGGAATGTGGCGGGCCAACGCGTGTCCCTTGTGGCTCTTTGCCCCGCTGGCCAGCCGGTTGGTGTGGAACGGGATGGGACAAGCCCTTGCCTTCCTTCGACACTTGGTCTTGGGGACACTTTAACTTTCTGTTCCCAGACGCTTTCCCGAGATGCCTCAGGGGTAGGGAAGTTTCTAGCCTGGATGGAAGTTTGGAGATTGAAGGGTACCTTGTGTTTGGGGGGCAGTTCTGGTTCCCCATCTCCCGTTTTGCTGCATGACCTGGCTGCCAGGCATGGAGCTGGTGCTGTGATGCCAGTACCTTGGTATTTCCGCTCTTTGGTAACAGCCCTGCCTGCGGCCATACTGCTCCATTTGCCACAAGTTCATCTCTGTCCCGTGAGCCGGGGTGCATCGGGAATCCAGGCGCCCACTGGAGCATTTGTTTCCTGGGGACAGCAAGAACCAGCTGGGACTTGGGTCCCTTGGGTTGGGGGAGGGCCCTGTGGAAAGATGGGACGGTGTGGAAGGTGGATGAGAGTGGGCGCAGGCTTCTCACAACTCCTCCTGTGCCTGCGCCGAGGTAGCTGTGGCTTCGCATCCGTCTCAGAGCCTCTTTGAGTGGATTCTTCGATGCAGAAGGCCGCAGCATCCCCCGTCAGGCTGTGCATGTTGCAGGCCTCAGGAGATGTATGTTTTCCCTGGAGAGGCTCTGGTGCCTGCCTGTACCCAGCAGCGGGGAGGCCTCGTTGACCACGCGTGCTTGAGCTCCGTGGCCCTGGCAGGTGGTTGATGGAGAGTTGAGGAGAGTGGAGGCTCTCCTTTGGGGTCTGGTGGCTGGCATATTCAGGAGGTCCCCGTTGGCTAAATGAGGAGCGAGGTGGTTGCTGGCCTGTCTAGTGGGGCTGTGCTTGAGAAAGGGTGCTAAAAGAGAAAAGGTCTCTACTACAGGCCCTCTGCCTGACCAGCTTGCCTTTTGAGCCCAGGGTGCAGCCCTGTTTGGTCTCTTTCCTTGGTGTTGCCTCTGAGGTTGTGAGTGACAGAGAGGCAGGTCTGAGGCGGACCTGGTTTCTAAGGCTAGAAGAGCTGAGCTAGCAGAAAGGCTTTCTGAGTCCTGTAACCTGCTTCCCCTCCCCTGAGACGGATGCAAGGCCTTTTCCACTGGGATTCCTGAAGCTAGCTGAGGCTGTAGGGTGCCCAGCAGGTCCCCTACTGAAGTCCCCAGTGTAGCTTTGTCCTGCATAAGTCCTTCCTCTCCCCCTGCTGGCTGTCCAGCACACGGTCATGTGTGAACTTGAAGGAGGGAGGCAAGGCAAGGTGGTCAGGGAGGACTGTCCCAGTAGGATAGAGGACTGAAGGTTGTAGTAAGGAGTCACATCAGAGGGTGTGCTCCCAGATATGTGGAACAGAGGGCCTGACCCTATCTGTGACCCAAGTGGGCTCTTCTAGAATGTGTGCCCTGCATATACACCAGAGGATTCCACTGCCCTCCGGGCCTTTGGGGACTGGGATGAGCAAAGGATGGGCTCAAAGGATGATGGGTCTCTTCATCACAACCCACGCTGAGGCACATGCCTCCTACAGCATCCCCGTAAGACCAAGAGTCCCCCTCGGGTGGAGCTAGGGGCAGGTGCTACTTTGCTCTGTCCCTTCCCTTCCCTCATAGGTTGGGTGTCTTGATCCAGGCCACATAGTATGCGTTATAGCAGGGCTCTCTGTAGCCAGGAACACGGGGGGGGGGGGGCTGAAGCAGAAAGTGCTAACCTGGGCCAGTGGAGGATTCAGACGTGGAAGTGGATGTGGCCCTTGTCCCTGGGTCCACAGGAGTGAATGGAAAACCGAGCCGTAGTGAGATGGGCGAGGGGTGGGTGCAGTACCTGTGGGTTGGCAGGAAAAGTACTGTCATGGTGTACAGAATGGGAAATTTGCTGGGCCACTGAGAGATCCTGGGGAGCCAGGCAAAGGCCTGAACTAGTAGTCGCTGTCCATCCTGATCCTGGGCTAGCTGCAGTAGATGATGAGGCAGCTAGGGGTCACACAGGCTGCTTCCCTCTTCACAGTGGGAGCCTGGGTTTCCCAGCAGTGGGTGAACGGCGCACCTAGGCTGGGCCTCCACTGGTCTCTGATGTGGGGTGCACCTGTCCAACCCTAGCATGGGCTGACCTACTGTCTCTTCCTGTGACCCAGAGACCTGGCGTCTAAGAGGGTTATCCCTTGGGTGACAATGGCGACAGAGGCCCAGGCCTCTCTAAAGCTCTGGTTTCAGGAAATATGTATGTGCTTAGGGCTCCGGACATTGGCAGCAAGTGCTGAACTCTGTCAGGGGCCAAGAAAGGCGGCTAGAGCAGAACAAGCCTTGTACCCAGGCTGGCCTGTGAGTAACCCTGGCTGTGGGGCCAGGGGGCACACCTGTCCCTCAGTCTGCCTTTCCCGAGGTTCTCTGCTGTCCTTTGAGCTCTGTCTAAGGGCTAGGTGGGGGGATTACAGTTAGACTTGGAGTTTGACCAGCCGGCGATGAACTTGGCCGGGGGTGTGTCTGGGGCCAGGCTTTGGTAAGAGGCTATAGGATATAGAACTCCACAGGCTGACAGGCAGGTGGCCCAGGAGGACTGCCCTAGGAGGAGGGGCCAGGATTTCTCTCTTGCTTCTGGGGAGCCTGGGCAGGTGGTAGCTCTCTGTCTCACCCATAGTCCTCCAGCTTCCCCAGCCCCCACCCACAAAGAGCCCCAAGACCCTATAGACTTCCAGCCCAGTCGCCTTCGTCCCTCTGTCAACCAGTAGGATTTGGCTTCCCAGGAAGGGGTGCACAGAGCCATTTGTAGTGAGGGATATGGTACTGGAAGCTGGGGGAAGGGAGGAGCTGGGGGGCCACTGTGGCAGGTGGGGAGAAGCCACAGGTGCCGCCTGCCTGCTGGCTCAGGTTCTCCCTGGATGACTTCCTGCCATCCAGGTGTAGAGAGCCCAGCTGGCGGGCGACAGGCCTTCTCTGGCTGCGGGCGGGCCACGTCCCTGCGGGAGCAGGTAACCGGAGCCCTGGGCTCAGGCTGAGGTGGTGGTAACCCTACCTGCGGGGCTGGGGTGGGTTTCCTGGGAGTGTTCCTGGATCATCCGAAGCGCAGGTGTGTGCAGGGAATCTTACCGCCTGCCCCGTGGCTATTGCCTCCGAACCTAGCTGGTGGGCTTGGTCTGTAGCGATGGTAGCGGCCGGTGATCTCCGGTCCAGCCTGGCCTTGTCCTCTCACAGCCCATCAGCTCCTTGCTCCTATGTAGCCACTGAGAGAATGTAAAACCTGATAGCCTCAGATCTTACTGGCCACTTGTTTTGATGGGAGCCAGTGATGACTCCATGGTGGGGGTCTCTGGTGCCCTGGGTTATGGTCCTCTCTGTTCTGCATTCCTCGCTCTTAGCCCTGTTTGGTCTTCTTTCTTCCTCCTCCTCCTCCTCCTCCTCCTCTTCCTCTTCCTCCTCTTCTTCCTCCCCCTCTTCTTCCTCCTCCTCTTCTTCCTCCTCCTCTTCCCCCACTTCTTCTTCCTTCTCCTCCCCATAGTGCTTCCTCCCATGGGCTATAGCCTATTTCTCCTGGGGCTATGTGACCTGGGCCTATCCCTCACTTTCTCTGGCTCCGTCTGTTGATACAGGGGCTGTAGGCAGTCTGAACTCTGTTCTGCACTCTAGTGAGTGGGCGGGTAAAGGACTGAAGGGGCAGGGAAGGGATGGCCTGGGAAGGGACTGGGGACCCTGCTTATCACTGGGGAGCTAGCCTTGGCCAAATGGAGGCCCCGAGGAGGGCTTTGCAGGTGGTTAGGGTGGTCTGGA
Organism: Mus pahari; assembly: GCF_900095145.1. Taxonomy (NCBI): domain Eukaryota; kingdom Metazoa; phylum Chordata; class Mammalia; order Rodentia; family Muridae; genus Mus; species Mus pahari. The sequence continues at coordinate 106,955,986 of NC_034596.1, read as the reverse complement.
GAGGGCCCCGGATAGGCTGTGCACCCAGGCACATGAGGGTAGCACGGTGGGGACTTCTTAGCCTTCGCTGCATAGGGCTGAGAGGCCCTATGCTTGCCGAGAGACCAGGGAGAGGAGCAGTTAGGGTGGGAATGGGGAGCAGGGGAGCGAACGGGGAAGAGGATTTAAGGAGGACTTAGATGGCAATAAAAAAACTTGGTGGGCTGGAGAGAGGGCTCAGCGGTTAAGAGCACTGACTGCTCTTCCAGAGGTCCTGAGTTCAATTCCTGGCACCTACATGGTGGCTCACAGCCATCTGTAATGGGATCTGAGTGCCTCTTCTGGTGTGTTTGAAGAGACAGTACTTATATACATAAAATAAGTACATTAAAAGAAGAAGAAGAAGAAGAAAAGAAACCTGGTAGTGTCATGGAACCAGGGGACCAGTGGCCCTCTGCTCTTGGCCTGGCTCACATGGCATGGGCCGGATGTCTGACAACAGGTGCTCAGAGGAGGGACCAGAGTAGGGAGTGAGAGTGTTCATGCTGAGCTGCCAACAGATGGGGAAAGGACAGGGTCTCCTAACACGAGGCCCCGTGAGGCTGGGTATGGCGGTGGGATAAGTTCTAGAAAGCCTAGGGATAGATGGGGCTCTAGTGAGCCTGGAGGGGGGGGTCTCTGAGGGCTGAGGAATGGCCGGTGCTCTCATCCATCCAGGGAAACAGGAGGTTGCCTCAGCATAGTCGAGCTGCAGAGGAAAGGGTGCCTGAGGTCACAGTGAGCTCAGGCTGCCCTCTTACAGGGGCAGGTCTTGCGTTGCCAAGGTAACAGCTCACAGCAGCACTCATCACCATGGCCTGGGGCAGGAGGGACAGATGGTGAGGGCTGGCCATGATTATGGGCTGAGGCTGTGCTAGCACAGCAGCTCCTGAGCCTCAGTGTCCCCCACCTGTACAGCCAGAGACCTCCCTAACCCCTGTCCTGGGTGATAGGAGACTGACTGTGGGCTCTCTGATGTGTTTTTCTGTTGGGTAAGCACCTCCGTGTGACTGGCAGAATGACTGCTGAGTAGCCAGGACGCAGCCCTCTCAAGTGGGCTTCAAGTATATAGCACCACATAATCTTCAACCTCAGCTCAGACCTCAGTGAGGTGCAGGGGTATATTCCCAACGGAAGTGCTCTGCCCACAGACGCCTGAACCCCTCCCTTCACCCTTTGCTGACTTCAGGAGCTTGCACAGGGTGGAGCTGAACTGGGCCTTGGGGACCCCAAGAGCAAGGAGCCAAAGCTTCCTGAGAGGTGCAGCCAGGGATAATTATCTTCCATTTTCGAGTTGGGATATGTGGGGTCTGTAGAGATGGGCCAGTGTTGGGGACACGGATGGGGAAGGGAGGGTACCACAGAGCCAGGGAGCAGAGTTCTCTGCTAAGCCCGAGCATCCCAGAGCCACACAGGCCAGGGCCATGCACCCTGCCCCCATCCTGAATAGCAGCAGGTGGGAGGGAGCCCCAGGCACCTGACTAGCTCTCCTCCCATGTCTGCAGCGCTCTTTCACTCTCATCGTGGAGGCCTGGGACTGGGACAATGACACCACTCCAGATGGTGAGTATGCCCTGTACTGGGGGAAGCGGGTGGGTGGAGGGAGGCTGCCAGCAAGAATTTCTGGTCCCCTGGGCCAGAGTGCTTGTGGCCAGGCCCATGGCCCTCTGTCTGTTGGGGGCGATGGCTCGTATGACTTATGAGGTCTTATTCTGGTGAAAGGGGCTCTCCACGCATGCCTGTGGCTTTGCAGAGCTGCTCATACTGTCCCTTCACTCCTGGTGTCTTCAGTGTATTCTTTTGAGGCCCATGTTGGTGACACTATGGAATGAGATAGCCTCAAGTGGCTCTCTCTGGCTTTGTGGCGTTCTCTCTGTCTTAGAACATGAAGCTCGAGGGTCACCACTTCAAAGCCGGCTATTCTGTGTGCAGTCTGTGTATGTGGCAGGGGTCATCTCAGCCTTCTAGTGGAGAGGCAGGGGTTTTTCTGTGGACAAATGGAGAAGCTCCTTGAGCAGAGAGTGAAGGATCCAAGCTAGTACCTGAGGATCTGGGTGGAGTTCTTGTGACTGGGAGATGAAGCAGTCGGTGAGGCTTGGTTCAGGTCGAGCAAGCTCCTGGGCCCGGGAGGACGCCAGCTTCTTCCTGGGGATGCAGTGCCCTGGCTGCCCTGTGGACAGAGTTTGCAAGGCCGAAACAAAGGCCAACAAAGAGGGTGCTGCTTGCATCAAGACAAAGAGGCTGAAGCAGGCAGCTTGAGGGGCCGAGGAGTTCTGGTTATTCTCAAAAGGTAGAGGCGCAGGGTGGCTGATGGATCAGACCTGAGGTTATGATCAGATGTAACCCTCGAGACCTTCCAGAGCAATGCGCCATGATCAGGATGAAGCTCCAGTCCTGGCGATGTCGCCAAGGATGGGTGGACAGGGAGAGCAGGAAGCTCAGAGCAGGCGGTTAGCCAAGGTCCAAGGAAGGTTGTCAGGGGCCTTACCAAAACACAAAGCCCAGGGCACTGAGTGGACAGCTGGGCCTGTACTAATGCAACAGGAAGAAAAAGTGGAGCAGCAGGACTGTATGCCCAGCTGCCATAGAAAACCCCAAACAGCAGAGGCGGGTGCTGTGCAGCCCGCTCAGGTAGCCTGCTTCAGTACACTGGGGGGGCCCACTATGGGAGAGTCCATCCTGGGGTCCCAGAATTTTATTTTAAGGTGGATCGGTAGGGTGCTTCTGAGCGCCAGGGGCAGAAGGAGGAGGAGGAGAAGAAGGTGCGGCCTGTGAATGTGAAAGGAAGCTTAGGGTGCCCTTTGTGAGAGAGGAGCAGTGTGCTAGCTCACAGGAGCCTGGACTGTGTCCGCTCTGCCCCTGGCTCCTGCAGGGCTGGCAGACTTCCTCTGCCTGGCTGCCCTGTGGCCCCTGAAGCTGCCTGGTAGGGCCCGCGTGGCACCCCTGGGGGACTGATGGGTAGTCACTACCGCCGGCTAACTCAGCTGCTCCCAAAGAGGAGCTGCTGATTGAGCGGGTGTCGCACGCTGGCATGATCAACCCCGAGGACCGCTGGAAGAGCCTGCACTTCAGCGGCCACGTGGCACACCTGGAACTGCAGATCCGAGTGCGCTGTGACGAGAACTACTACAGTGCCACCTGCAACAAATTCTGCCGGCCCCGCAACGACTTCTTTGGCCACTATACCTGCGACCAGTACGGCAACAAGGCCTGCATGGATGGCTGGATGGGCAAGGAATGCAAAGAAGGTGAGGGGTCTGTCTCCCAGTGTGGGGCTGGGCACGGGCACCGGGCAGGGCTAGCATGGTTGGGGTCTATCTCCCAGTGTGGAGCTGGGCACGGGCACC
>NC_034596.1:106933802-106952431 GCF_900095145.1 Mus pahari | reverse complement strand
CAGGGCTAGCATGGTTGGGGTCTATCTCCCAGTGTAGGGCTGGGCACGGGCACCGGGCAGGGCTAGCATGGCTGGGGTCTGTCTCCCAGTGTGGGGCTGGGCACGGGCACTGGGCAGGGCTAGCATGGTTGGGGTCTATCTCCCAGTGTGGGGCTGGGCACGGGCACTGGGCAGGGCTAGCATGGCTGGGGTCTGTCTCCCAGTGTGTGGCTGGGCATGGGCACCGGGGCAGGGCTAGCATGGCTGGGGTCTGTCTTCCAGTGTGGGGCTGGGCATGGGCACCGGGCAGGGCTAGCATGGCTGGCTGCAGCTGTGCCTCTCTCTGCCCCTCTGTTCCAGCCGTGTGTAAACAAGGATGTAATTTGCTCCACGGGGGATGCACTGTGCCTGGGGAGTGCAGGTGAGCACCATGCCTGCCTTTCCCTTCCTCACCAAGCTGCTGTGGAGCCTGCGGCAGCCAGGCCACCCTGCGGGCTTAGTAGGCCATGCGGTAGGTGCTTCATGCCAGGTGCCCGCCATGCAGGGAATCAGATGCTATGGAGTTGGAATAGAACAATGCCCTTATAAAGCTTGTGACCACGAAGGGGGCAGTGTTGTCCTGAGCATGTGACATGTCCAGTGACATTTTCTCCATGGGACAGCTAGAAGGGGACAAGGAAAGGTAGCCAGGTAGTCACATCACCAAGAGGCAAAGGCTAAGGGGTGTGTGTGGTGTGTGTGTATGTGTGTGCATTTGTGCATATGTGTATGCGTTCATGTGCGTGTGCGTGTGTGTGTGCGTGTGTGTGTGCGGGTGAGGTGATCATGTGTGTGATGTGCGTATGTGGTGTGCATACATATGAACACTACATAAACATGAGGAGTCGGGTGTCCAGGCGAACACAGTAGGAAGTCACCGTGGCGTGCTAGTGGGAGAGACTGACATGTTTCTGCAGAGAGAGGCTTAGGGGGAAGAGGAGCCCTATCAAGAGAGGCTGAGGAGAACCACACAGCGTGGCAGTAAGGAAGAAGGTATATAAGAGAGTGATGGGCCATTGGGGTGGAGGGGTGGGCTGGTCCTGCAGACGTTCTTGGGAATAGGAATTTGATGATGACTTTGATTTAGGAGAGAGAAAGAGAGGGTGCGGTCAAGCGGGAACTGCAAACCTGCTAGCTTGAGCCACTAAACTGTGGCTCTGTGGTGGCTGAGGTAAGGATGACTGTCAGAGAGGCGGGCTAGTGTGTGCAAAACAGGGCGCACTGGGCAGGCCTGGCCTTAAGGAAGCACAGTGTGTGGCGATCGGGTATATTTACAGCCCAGTGGTCAGGTGGAAAGGAGAAGCTGGGAGTGGTTTGGCCTGAAGCACTTGGAGGCACGTACACAGACAGGTAGGGAGGATGGAGGGGGTCCTGCAACCCAGAGCAGAGTAGAAGCCATTGGGGCTCATGAAGGTGATGGAGGTAATGAGGTCAAGTTAGGGATAGAGGATAGAGGGGGGCAAAGGTTGGCACCCTGGGATGTGTGAGTTGGGAGCGTGAGGGCCCAGGGGGTTGTAGGAGAAGGGTTGGAGATGAGCTTCTCAGGCTAGGGGAGCCACAGCAGTAGGCCTGCCAAGGCCCCCCTGCCATCCTGGCTCTCACTGCCCCTGTGCCCTCTGAGCAGTGGGTATACCTCGTGTGTGTGGGTATACCTCGTGTGTGTGGGTATACCTCGTGTGTGTGGGTATACCTCGTGTGTGTGGGTATACCTCGTGTGTGCTTTCGGATGAGGACGACGAGGGGACATGTACTGTTCGGTCTGGAGGGGACGACCAGGGAGTTGGGGTGTTGAGGTGCCTGGGGGGAGTTGTATAGTGGCATTGGTGATGTGTTCAGCAGCTAGGCTGGTCCCTGGGCAGAAAGAGATGGGTGTGCAGTGGAGACATCCCCGGTGCCACTTGCACAAGGTGTGGTTTCAGACAGGCTTGGCAGGACTCAAGGCAGTGCAAGGAGCACCTGTCCCAGGAGCCACATCCAAGGAGGGAGATGGGGGTGGGACAGGCAGCAGAAATCGTCCATCCGCACAACCCTCTGCCCGGTGCAGTCTTTCATAGCCTGGCTCTGAGCAGTGTACTGCAGTTGGACGTGGGTTCTGGGCAGATGTGCCCCACTGGTGGTAAACACAGGAGCCTATTCTTAACCCCACACTCACTCCGTAGCCCAAGGTGTATTTATGTTATCTTGACGGCATCCCTGAGTGGTCTGCGCTGGAGGGAGATGAAAGATGAGTCAACTTCCCTCAGTGCAGGAAGGCTGTGGGGTAGCACACAGGCAGGAGGAGCACTGGGGAGGAAAGCAAGGGTAGGGGGCGGTAGGTGAGTGCCACCCTCTCCCAGGGCCAGAGGGTGAGGCCAAGTGGCCTCCTGCTGTTCAGAGCTCAGGTTTCAGCAAAGGACACCCCTCCCCAACCGGATGCTACTGCGGAGATGGCTGTGCTTTCCTGCCACCCTCCCCAGGCCCTGGAACGGGCTGGCAGGAAAGCCGTAAGGTGGGGTCTGGTGTGGGATGGCCCGCCCAGGGTGGAGAACCTGCCCTTGGGACACACAGGGTCTGGGCTCAAAGCTAGCCTTGGTGTTCCCTGGTGGATGACCCAAGGCTAGTCACAGCCCACTCTGCCCCTCCACTCCCCGTATCACCTGGAGAGAAGACTCCCAAGTAGAGATGGGGTAGGCCTGCTGTGGACCTGCCTGGGACATTCCGGGCTGGACCCTGGAGCCAGCCTCAGTTTCCCTATGTGAGCCTGGGTGAGCTGGGCTGCTAAGTGCCTGTGTGCGTGGCTCCAGGGCAGCTCAGGAAGGGCTGTGGTTTTTCCTTCTATAAAAATAACTCCTGTGGCGGGTGTCAGCGTGGAAGTGACGTGGCCTGCACGTCATTCCTGCCCCACAGGACCTTAGCCTTTAAGGAAGAGGCCCCCAGAGTCTTGTCCAGGGCCCAGAGGGCAGCCTTACTGGAGCCCTGTACTCTCTCACCTGCTGGTTCTGTGCTGGCCACCTACTTATATCCTGAGGGACTCCTCAGAGGCTACACTAACCCCCAGTGTGGTCAGAGCCAGGTCGTGAGATGACGTCCTCTGACGAGGTCTTGGGGTCTACGTGTTGGGTTCAGCCCCACTCAGTGTGGCGCTCCCACAGGGCTGGCTGGGCAGCCAATGGATTGGACTGGCCTAGGAGTCAGAGGAACCTCTGCCCTTGAGTAGCAGTGAGGATATGGGCGGCACCCAAGGTCACAGAGCCCTTGGACCAGGGCAGCTAGGCTCTCGCCTGATGCCTCTTCATCCCTCTCAGATCCCGGGTGCTGCTGTGTCCCAGCAGCACCTGGTGAGCACACCTGGCACTGTACCCCTGGACCTCCCCCGGCTGGGCCTTCCTTCCAGGCGTCTGGCTCAGAGCTGAGTCCTAGAATAGCTCAGGGGGAGTGACGGGACAGCTGGGCAGACCATCTCAGCCAGTGGCCGGGAATGCCTGTGACAGCGAGGCTGGCCAGCAGGCCGTAACCCCTGCTTGGTTCAGAGCTGTTCTCCGGGGCCTGAACTAATGTGCCCGCCTCCCGTACCCCTTCCTCATCTGCCCGGCTGATGGCCTCGTCGCTCGGTCCCCCAGGTGCAGCTACGGCTGGCAGGGCAAGTTCTGTGACGAGTGTGTCCCCTACCCTGGCTGCGTGCACGGCAGCTGTGTGGAGCCCTGGCACTGTGACTGTGAAACCAACTGGGGTGGCCTGCTCTGTGACAAAGGTAGAGATGGTGGGCAGTGGGCAGGGCCAGGCCTTAAGCTCTGACACTGGGCCCATCCCTGAGAGAGCCCTACCCTTGTGCCCAGACCTGAACTACTGTGGCAGCCACCACCCCTGTGTCAACGGGGGTACCTGCATCAACGCTGAGCCTGACCAATACCTCTGCGCCTGCCCAGATGGCTACCTGGGCAAGAACTGCGAGCGGGGTAGGTTGGGATGATGTCTCTCGGGGAGCCTGGAGGAGGGAGGCCTTTCTTCGCTGCCTGTACCCCCCCACCCCGTGAACTCTGGGTCTGGTGGGCTCGGGGAGGTGGGCTCGAGTTCCGTGGGTATTGCTCCACTCATGTTCTGATTCTGCAGCTGAGCACGCCTGTGCCTCCAACCCGTGTGCCAACGGGGGCTCTTGCCACGAAGTGCCGTCTGGCTTTGAGTGCCACTGTCCGTCGGGATGGAGCGGACCCACCTGTGCACTCGGTGAGTGTCTGGGGGCTTCACAAGGTAGGAGTGGGCAGCTCTTAGGGGTGTGGACGGAGTGGTTGAATCTGCTGCAGAGTAGATTGTGACTCCCTGCTGCAGACTGAGACCCCGTGTACTGCATCCCTACTCACTGGCCACACCCCATGCCCTCTGTCCATGGGTCTACACTAACCAGACATGATCCCACGTTCACTGGCCATGGTCTGTACCCGTTGACTCCATCCTCTCATTTGCTGGCCACACCCTTACCTACCTCTCTCTCTCTCTTTCTCTCTCTCTCTCTCCCTCCTCCCCCATGCAGACATTGATGAGTGTGCCTCTAACCCATGTGCAGCGGGTGGCACCTGCGTGGATCAGGTGGATGGCTTCGAGTGCATCTGCCCGGAGCAGTGGGTGGGGGCTACGTGCCAGCTGGGTAAGGGCTCCCTGGGGGGCTGTCTGCATGGGTTGTGTGCTGTGCATGTGGCTGCTGCTGTTGGCACTGCTGGGGCTGCGGGCGCCAGGTGCAGGGCCCAGTGGGTGAGTGGGGCCCGAGCCCCACAGCTCCCTTGTCTCGTTCACAGACGCCAATGAGTGTGAAGGGAAGCCGTGCCTTAATGCTTTTTCTTGCAAAAACCTGATTGGCGGCTATTACTGTGATTGCCTGCCGGGCTGGAAGGGCATCAACTGCCAAATCAGTCAGTATGGGTGGGCGGCGCTGGTGGGTGGGGCTGGGGAAGCACAGAGGGCTCCCCTGACCCCGCCCACGTGCCCTTCTGCCTCCAGACATCAACGATTGCCATGGGCAGTGTCAGCATGGGGGCACCTGCAAGGTAAGGAGGCTGCCAAGTCTGGGAGGGTGGGGTGTGGCTGGAGGGGATGGGGAGGTTGTATGAGGCTCGCTCACCCACCCACCTGTCCACACGCCTAGGACCTGGTCAATGGGTACCAGTGCGTGTGCCCACGGGGCTTTGGAGGTCGTCATTGTGAACTAGAGTACGACAAGTGTGCCAGCAGCCCCTGCCGCCGGGGTGGCATCTGCGAGGACCTGGTGGATGGCTTCCGCTGCCACTGCCCACGGGGCCTCTCTGGGCCGCACTGTGAGGTAATATCCTAGAGGGGCTTTGGTGGGAGCCACCTCACAGTATGCTGGGAACCCTATCTGGGAGAGTGCTCTCAGCATCACCAAAGCCAGGCTTGTCCCTTGTCTCAACAATATTATTTGCTTCACTCCCTCTATGGGACCATGCAGACAGGGAAGCCTGCAAGAAGGACCCCCAAAGGCAGAATCGCGTGGGTCAAGGGTGGGTCTGGGAAGAAGCGGGTGACTCTCCTCACTGCTGCTGCCCTGACCCCTATTGGGTGATCTCCCTTGTCCTGAGCAACACATGGTTTTGCTCTGGCCTCGTGAGCTTCTTAGTGGCCCGTGGCAGAGGCCTGGCTTCGGGTCCCTGGAGCACAGTGGTGCTGGCTGTAGGAAGGACGACCTCTCTTGGCTCTGAGGGCAGCCTGGCAACATGGGGGTCAGAAGCTGGCCTTCCTGCCGGCAGGAGGAGCCAAGGCCGGATGCTGTCTGTGGGAGGCAGGGGAAGCTTGGCTGCTATGGAGGCGAGGGCGGCAGGAGGGGGCTGGTGGCCCACAGGTGTTTCCGTCCAGCTGACAGCGCTCGGACATTCTCGGGTGGGCGGGAGCTTCAAGCTCAGCTTGGCACCAATGGGTCTAAGGCAGAGAGGCCTGGTTGTCTGTATGAAACAGTGCCTCTGTCTAGAGCTTGACACTCACAAATGCATCCCCCCACCTTACCTGCAGGTGGACATGGATCTCTGCGAACCAAGCCCCTGCCTCAACGGTGCTCGCTGTTACAACCTCGAGGGTGACTACTACTGCGCCTGCCCGGAAGACTTCGGAGGCAAGAACTGCTCGGTGCCCAGGGACACATGCCCTGGTGGGACATGTAGAGGTACGCACGCGATGCAGCCCTTCAGGCTGGGTGGGTACCCCGGTGGAGATGGGTCTGACCCCTGTCCATCTCTTAACCACAGTGATCGATGGCTGCGGGTTTGAGGCAGGGTCCAGGGCACGCGGTGTCACGCCCTCTGGCATATGTGGCCCTCACGGGCACTGCGTCAGCCTGCCCGGGGGAAACTTCTCCTGCATCTGTGACAGTGGCTTCACAGGCACCTACTGCCACGAAAGTGAGTGGTGTGCAGAGTTGGTGGGGTGGGGCAAGCTGGCCAGCCACAGGGACAGCTTACCTAACCTCTCCCGCAGACATTGACGATTGCATGGGCCAGCCCTGCCGCAACGGGGGCACGTGCATCGACGAAGTGGACTCCTTCCGCTGCTTCTGCCCCAGTGGCTGGGAGGGCGAACTCTGTGACATCAGTGAGTCTGCACCCTTGCCTTACCTGGACTGCCCCCACTGGCTAAGGCCTGGCTCCACCCCTGTGTCCTACTCAGCACTGCGTGCACGGGCCTGAAGTCATGGGGTGGAATCCCAGGCTCCCATGTGCTTGGGCCCAGCTCTTGCTCTTCTCCGTGAAGCCCTCCCCAGCGCCGGTGACCCCTGCTGACCGGCGTCCTCCCCCCAGATCCCAACGACTGCCTCCCCGACCCCTGCCACAGCCGCGGCCGCTGCTATGACCTGGTCAATGACTTCTACTGTGCCTGTGACGATGGCTGGAAGGGCAAGACCTGCCACTCACGTAAGTGCCTGGGGTCCCTGCAAACAGGTGAGCGGAGGGGCTGTCTGCCAGGACCCTGCTGGGGTCAATATGGCCTGCCTGCTGAGCGGCCACGTGCTTGCAGGCGAGTTCCAGTGTGACGCCTACACCTGCAGCAACGGCGGCACATGCTACGACAGCGGTGACACCTTCCGCTGCGCGTGCCCTCCGGGCTGGAAGGGCAGTACCTGCACCATCGGTAAGTACCCTACCCAGGCTGCCTGCATGCCCCAACCACGTTGGGGTCTGCCCGGGCACCGCAAGTCCTCTCCTCTCCCTCCCTACAGCCAAGAACAGCAGCTGTGTGCCCAATCCCTGTGTGAATGGCGGCACCTGCGTGGGCAGCGGAGACTCTTTCTCCTGCATCTGCCGGGATGGCTGGGAGGGCCGCACCTGCACACATAGTAAGCTGGAGGGTCTTCAGGTGGGGGAGGCCTGTGGGTCCTGCTTAACTTCACCCAACCCTCCCTCCCCCCATCCCTCCTTCCAACTTCTAGGAAGACCCACCCCTCCACCTGCCTACCTCTCACATCCACACTCCGAGACTTGCTCTGCCACTTTGTAATTCAGTCTCTGTGCCAGATTGCAGGGTTCTTCTACCTACCCTGATCCATCACTCCGTAGGCTTGGGCTCCTGCTAAGACATAGGTCCCATTCCAACTATAGCCCCCACTCCTGGTGGCTTCCCTTGGGGCCCTGAGCCTTCCTCGTACTTCTCCACTGGCTGTGCCAGGATGGTATGGGCAGGGTATAGTGTCTACCCATGAGCCTCGGACACTGAGATGCGCCACAGAGGTGTTCTGGGCAAGAGTGTGCTGAAATAACCACCCTTGTCTTTCCCCTTAAATCCAGACACCAATGACTGCAACCCTCTGCCCTGGTGAGTGGCGGCCCAGGAGACTGGTGGGGGGCAGGGCCCATCATGGGGGACCCCTTATGGCCACCCCTCTCCCTTGCAGCTATAACGGAGGCATCTGTGTCGATGGCGTCAACTGGTTCCGCTGCGAGTGTGCGCCTGGCTTTGCGGGTCCTGACTGCCGTATCAGTAAGCAGCCTAGGTGGATGGAAGGGGCTGGGTTTGGGGGCTTTGTCTAGGGCTCTCTCCTGACAATCTCAGTGTTCAGTGTCGAGAGCCGGGAAGCATAAACATCCACATCCTGATAGGGACGTGGCCGTTGCCCTCCCTTGCCTCCCGTGTGCATGTCTGCATCCTATGAGAGCCTAGTTCCTTCCTGAAGAGCCAGAGTTGCATCTTGGGAAGAGGGAGAGGGGCTACAGGGTGGAATGCTCCTGCTCCCTCGGGCTGGGCGGATGCCTCTGTGTAGGTGGCCACCTCAGAGTGGAGCACAGAGGCCCCTGCGTGCATACGCACAGCACAGACACAGTAGAGGAGGGTGAGGACCTGAGAGTTAGAAGGCTTCAGACGGGCAGAGACAGCCTGAGTAGCTGTGCCTCAGGTGGCCTGAGGTATAGCCTTCCAGCCCCCTGCCTCGCCCACATGCTGGTCCCTGGGTGGGGTGCGCACCCCTAGGAACACAACCGCTCTCCTTGCAGACATTGATGAGTGCCAGTCCTCTCCCTGTGCCTACGGAGCCACGTGTGTGGATGAGATCAATGGGTACCGCTGCAGCTGCCCACCAGGTCGTTCTGGCCCCAGATGCCAGGAAGGTAGGCTGTCTGTGCCCGTGGTCAGGGCGTGGCCAGATCCAGCGCTTGGGTACTCTGTCAAGCCTCCTCCTTCTCACCACAGTGGTCATATTCACGAGGCCCTGCTGGTCCCGGGGCCTGTCCTTCCCGCACGGGAGTTCCTGGATGGAAGACTGTAACAGCTGCCGCTGCCTGGATGGCCACCGGGATTGCAGCAAGGTGGGGCCAGCCCCTCCTCTGCCCCTCTTGCACTCTGACCCTGAGTAATCTGAGCTTTTAGGCTCACCTGGCTGATGCAGGGGTGGGGGTGTAGGTTGATAAGGCTGCCTGCTTCTGAGGGCCATCCTAAGGGGGTGAGCTGGGAGGGTCTTGGGCCCACCTCTCTGTCCACTCCCAGGCTCTGCCTGGCTCTTTCTGTTTTGACAGAAAGTCCTTTCTGGAGTGGAGTTTTGCCCGCCTCCCTAGGGCCCCTGGGTGGTAGAGACACTGACTTGAAACTTACTGACTGGTTGATGTCTTCTCTCTGTGTGCTGCCTGACCGTGCTCCGCTCCCATGTGTCTCCTGGGCGTGTCTCTCTCAGGTATGGTGCGGATGGAAGCCTTGCCTGCTCTCTGGTCAGCCCGGCGCTCTGAGTGCCCAGTGCCCCCCAGGGCAGCAGTGTCGGGAGAAGGCCGTGGGTCAGTGCCTGCAGCCACCCTGTGAGAACTGGGGGGAGTGTACAGCCGAGGAGCCTCTGCCACCCAGCACTCCCTGTCTGCCAAGGAGTAGCCATTTGGACAACAACTGCGCTCGCCTCACACTGCGCTTCAACCGTGACCAAGTTCCTCAGGTAAGTGACCCCGGGGGACCCAGGATTCCCAGGCTTACCCCTAGAGTGATCGTTTCTCTCTCTCTCTCTCTCTCTCTCTCTCTCTCTCTCTCTCTCTCTCTCTCTCTCTCTCTCTCTCTCTCTCTCTCTCTCTCTCTCTCTCTCTCTCTCTCTCTCTCTCGGCTCGGCTCGGCTCGGCTCACGTAGGTCCAGAAGCCCATGGCTGTGCAGATAGATGGCTCACACTAGAAAGCGCTGAGCCTAGGCACCGTTGGGCAAGAGAAAGAGTGGGTCCAGGCTGGGCTGCTAACGTGCCCAGTGTTCCAGGGGCCTAGACTGCAGGGGTGCTGGGGGATAGTTCCTGTTTCTGATGTGTCCCAGCCTCACCCTCTGGATGTTCCCAACTAGCCTGCCCGTTCCCCAGAACGGGAGCTTGGAACTCATGGTGGCCGTTCCAAGCTCCTCCCACTGCCTCAGACAGACTGGGTCAGGAGCAGGGTAGGCTCCCCGTCAGCAGAGACAGATCTTGGCCCTAGACCCCACTAACCTGTCGCTTACCTGCCCAGGGCACCACCGTGGGCGCTATCTGCTCTGGAATCCGAGCCTTGCCTGCCACGAGAGCGGCGGCACGTGACCGCCTCCTCCTGCTGCTCTGTGATCGAGCGTCCTCAGGGGCCAGTGCCGTGGAGGTGGCTGTGGTGAGTGTGGGTGGTGACCTGAGCTGAGCTGGCCTCTAGACCCTCAGTGACACTCTGGCGTCCGGCGGGGCAGTGGCAGAGTTGAGGACAAAGGGGAGGCACTTAACATGGTGGAATGGAGACCCGGGGCAGTGGGAACTGAGATAGGAGCCAGATCTGGCGTCGCTCTGGGCACCTGTGGTGATGGCGGGGTGCAGTGTTCAGAGAGGGAGGAGAAGAAAAAATGGCTTGGGTGCAGGTTGGGTGCCAGCGCACAGAAGAGAGAGAGTTGTGGTGCTGTTGGTGTTGTTTGTGTAGCTCTTCGGGTGCAGGTCTGGGAGATGAGTGACCTGAGAAAGACCAGCAGTCCCCGTACAGGATGCAGGGGTTTGACAGGGGCAGGGCCAGGCCCCTATCTATCTGGCGGGCGCATCTCTACATCAAGATCCAACCTCACTGAGCTCCCCGTTTCTTGGTTTCCAAGCCCCGTCAGGTCCTTGCGTGTGTAACGCAGCTCTGAGTCAGCTCTACCCGTGGCAGCCCTCTGTACATCTGGCTAGGACCCGCTCAGAGTTTGGGCAGTGGCTATGACAGGGATGTAGGAAGGGTACCTTTGGGCTGTCCCCCAGTGTCATCCTCTGCCACAGTCTTTCAGCCCTGCAAGGGACCTGCCTGACAGCAGCCTGATCCAGAGCACAGCCCACGCCATTGTGGCTGCCATCACTCAGAGAGGAAATAGCTCACTGCTGCTGGCTGTCACCGAGGTCAAGGTGGAAACAGTTGTTATGGGTGGCTCTTCCACAGGTAAGCTGGGGGCTCCCAGACTCAAGACCAGTGGGAATCTGCAGGTGGATGTTGCTCAGAGGGAAGAGGTGCCTGCTGCCACCCAGTTCCATTCTGGAGACCAGAAGAGTCCCTGCTTGGCCCGTGTGGACACGGGATGTTTACCTCCTCTTCTTCTACCCAGGTCTGTTGGTACCTGTGCTGTGCAGCGTGTTCAGTGTGCTGTGGCTCGCCTGTGTGGTTATCTGCGTATGGTGGACACGAAAGCGCAGGAAAGAACGTGAGAGGAGCCGGCTACCACGGGACGAGAGCGCCAACAACCAGTGGGCCCCGCTCAATCCCATCCGCAACCCCATTGAGCGGCCAGGCGGCAGCGGTCTGGGAACTGGAGGCCACAAGGACGTACTCTACCAGTGCAAAAACTTCACACCGCCGCCCCGCAGAGCAGGCGAGGCACTGCCCGGGCCAGCTGGCCACGGGGCTGGTGGGGAAGATGAGGAGGATGAGGAGCTGAGCCGTGGAGATGGGGACTCCCCAGAGGCAGAGAAGTTCATCTCACACAAATTCACCAAAGATCCCAGCTGCTCCCTCGGAAGGCCAGCCTGCTGGGCTCCAGGGCCCAAAGTGGACAACCGTGCCGTCAGAAGCACCAAGGACGTGCGCCGTGCTGGCAGGGAGTAGCCAGCCTGGCGGCTGGCACCCAGAACCCTTGCCGGCACCACGCTGCCTGCAGGACCATAGGAGGCCAAGGCCGTGTGCATAGTTTCTTTATTTTGTGTAAAAAACAAAACCAAAAACAAAAAACAAATGTTTATTTTTTACGTTTCTTTAACCTTGTATAAATTATTCAACGGCTGTCGGGCGGAAAACAGCGGAGTATTCTCGGATCATTGCTATTTTTGTAAAGTTTCCGTGTCTGCACGCACTGTGGCAGGAGAGCAGGGCGTGCGCGCGCGTGTGTGTATGTGTGTGTGTGTGTGTGTGTGTATTCTCACCAAGTCGTATAATGTTTGTTACCACAGGCTGTCGCTGTTTACAGATTCTTCTTTTTTATTCCTCATTTGGGTTTCTCTCTAACTCGAGGCCCAAAAGCCCACGAGACCCATGGGCTGGGCCGTGGCTCTCAGTGAGATCTGTGGCTTTCAGTGTGGCCTGTGGCTCTCAGTGGGACCTGTGGCTGACAGCATGGCCCGAGGCTGTCAGTGGGACTGTGGCTGTTGTCTTAGCTGTAGCTCTCGGTGGGACCTGTGGCTGTCCGTGGCACCCATGGCGATTGGCCCAGCCTATGGATGGCAGTGGGACCCATGGCTGTCAGGAACATCTGTGGCCACTGGCTTGTGGCTTGGCTGTTCAGTGACACCCATGGCTGTAGGTGGCACTGGCTGCCAGGCTGGCATGCTGTTAGTGGGACCCGTGGTGGCCTGTGTGATGCCAGTTACCATAGCTGTTGGTGGCGCCTGTGGTTGTCAGTGGGGTTGGCGGTCACTGGCGTGGCCTAAGGCTGGCACGTAAACCTGGCCCATGCCTTGGCTAGCCCCTCCAGCCTGCTGTCCTTGCTTCCTCCTGCCCAGAACTCTCCAGAGATCTCCAACTGTGCTTTCAGAAGTGCCCTTCCCAACTGCTCGGTGTCCCTCCGGGGACAGTGGCAGTATTGAAGCTTGTGACAAGTGCCTTCACACAGTCCCCTCCCAGCTGTCAGCGTTTGCCGTGGGCACCAGGCCGCTGCCCACCTGCCGGCCCCGGCCACCCTCCCTGTGAAAGTGCATTTCTGTAAATATGTACATATTAAATGAATCACTCTGTATATTTGATTTAATAACTTAAACGTTTTGGCCTCCCTGTTCTTTGGGTGCTGTTCCTTTTCTCTATGTGCAGTTGGGACATAGGTAGAAGTGGGACATGGCCTGAGGGTTGGGCCAGGGGTTAGGTGGCTCTGTCGACCTCAGTGCGCAGTGGGTGACTTGGGCCTCAGACACTGCTGGAGTCCTACTGTAGTAGTTGACACCTCCTGTAGTAGTTTGGTGGAACCCTCCTGGGGAGTAGGGTTTGGGGAATGTGGGTACCTGGCCTCCTAACTCTATAAACATAGGTAAGAGAGGGCTTTATGAAATGGGACACTGCTCTGCAACGATGAACTCACAAAGTCCAAGAGACCCCAAGTCTGAGAGAAGGAAGCCCGAGGATACCACAGACTTCTGGCCAGTGCCCTCTTGTCTTTATAGCTAATGTGGGAACTAAGGGGTAAGCAGAAGTGGCCTTGGGGCTGGGTGTTGGGAGCCAGACCTGGAGCCAACTGCCAGCTTGTGCACAGGGTGTTTGCCCCCTCTGGCAGAGGCTGGCAGACAGTAAAGAGCAAGGCCGGCATCCACAGCTCTGCGGAGCAGAAAGATTGCTTGGCTCTTGAGGGGAACTCACCATACTTCTTGCTGGGTAAAAAGCTGGTCTGGCTCCTGCCAGGGCTGTTTCCGGGGATGCCTTGTGCTGTTTCTCTATACTGCAGTGTGATGAGGCTCTTCAGAGCAGCTCTAGACCAGCAACAACACTCGAAGGCACTGGGCAGTCCGCACAAGCCTGCGGAGGAGGAGGCGTGTCTTCATCCTGACTCGGTAAGATCTGAAAGTTACGTGCCCACCATTACACTGGCTAAAAAGCACCCCCTAGGCTTCAAGTTTCTTCGTAAATGATAATCTGAGGCCCTCGAGGGCACGATGGAAATGAGTATCAACCTCCCCTGTCCTAGAATGCTGCCCACCGGTCTCATAAATGACTTTATAAGGTCCTTGAGCAGACTACGGCCAAGACTCTCAGACTGATGGGAAGCCCGGCCTGTGAGCAGCAGCCTGAAGGACAGACTGCAGAGAGACCTGCACACACACGTTAGGATTCTCAGTCACCATCCATAGAGCAAGGCTGCTCACCATGCCCAAAGCAGATGCCTCACAAGAAGTGACAGCCAGAGAAACCACAAAAAGGAAGCTACATGGACCGCACGTGAAACAGTGGAACTAGGAGATGACCAGGACTTGGAGAGAGAGCCCAGTGGATACGGCGCTTGCTGCAGCACGGGAAATGAGCTCAGTCTCTTAGTCCTGCCTCAAACTAAAGGTGAATGGCTTCTGAGAAATGATCTGTGAGGTTGATCTCAGGCTTCCGTACATATTCACAGTGTGTGTGCACCTACACACACCCATACATCTCTCTCCACGTGAATACACGTACACAGTCCAGATGCAGCTGGGGACAACAGATAGAAACGGCGGCAGCAGCCAAAGAGTCCTGGGTCGAGGGCCTGTCTTGGTAGTCCTGCTACCATGAGAATGTAGTCTTAGGATGAGCCGAGGGGTTTGTGTGTGTGTGTGTGTGTGTGTGTGTGCCTGTGTGTGTCCGTGTGTGTGCCTGTGTATGACTGTGTGTGTCTGTGTGTGTGTCTGTGTGTATCTGTGTGTCTGTGTTTGCTGCTAGATCTTTCCTAAAGGGTGTGTATGCTCATGTGTGGATGGTGCCAGGGAAGGCCCCATAGACCAGGTGGGGCTTATACAATGAAGTCTACCATCTGCCTGCCCAAGGTAAGGTGGTGCTGGAGGCTGAAGTGGGAGCATCACACGTGTGAGGTATGCACCAAGTGCATGAGTAGAGCTGGCGTCTCTAGAGGCCCACATGCACTCATGCTGCAGGCCTGCACCTCCTGCCACATCTACTGTCCAGTGTCTCAAGTCCAATCCAGGCTTCTCTGGCAAACTATACCCTACTCAAGCCTGGCTTGGTCAGTAACTGAGAACTGGTCTTCACTCAGGTAACCTGTTACCCAGCAGGGACGGGGACAGACTGACTACAGCCACCCCACGCTGATAGCAATACTAACAGGCCCAGATTCCCTCGCTCACTCCACAGTCCCCTCTATCTGGAGTCCCTACTGGGTCATAAATGCTGGCCTCATTCTCAATGTGTCCACTGACTGTAGGGGAATGTAGGCCATTCAGCTGATACCAGGATTCCCACGGGCAAGGGTTCAACCCAGGGCCATCCTGTTCCTGTACTAGCCCACTCCCTCTGCAGAGCCGGACAGTCAGGTACACAGAGGCTCATCCCTCAGGAAGGCCAGCCAGATGTGGCCAGCTATCTGCATGCATTGTCACCCGGAGGCTGTTACTGGCCTTGGGTTTTTCCTGGCTAAGTGAAGAGAAATCCGTGTCTGTCCCTGGAACTGCTGCAGCCTCCAAGGTGACCGTCTGACTGGAGACACTGCTCCTATCCCCCTGTCTACAAATCCTGCTGCCTAGATGAAGAAGAGAAATTTGGGAACGGCTGCAGACATACCTGCTCCGGACCCCAGAGCCATCTTGTTGCCATGAACCTATTGTGGTCTGTGCCACTGGGAAACTTCGGGGCCCCTCCTCCCTCCTATCCTCTTGTTAGTACTGGGAAACTGAGAAAGGCAGCTTGTATTCATGGGCGAGACGGGGGAAGCTGTAGCCTGCATCCCCACATCAGGCCAAACCTCTGGAACTGACTCCGAGTCCATACCTTGCCTTTTAGATCTGCTTCCAGTTGGGGTCTGGAGGCCATGCACCTTCGCACAGTCGGATCCTCTCTTTCACCCTTAGAAATTGAGTGCTGTACAGGAAGAGAAGGCAACTGTGCTCAGAACAGCCACCAGGAAAGGACACATGAGCAGAGTAGAAAGATAGGCATGGGGGGCGGGCCACTGAGTAGGATTACTTTGAGGAGGACTTCCTGTAAACCAGCAGGTGTGGGCTGTGTGCAGGGTTAGGGGTCTGGATTCTGAGGGGTGCCTGACGAAGGTGTAGACAGTGGGTGCTCACTCCCCCCAGCAATGCATACAGTCTCATCCTTTCCCACGACTGTGACTGGCACCGCAGTCAAGATGGCAGGGGAGAGCCTCTAGCCCAGCACCTGAAACATAAGCCTCCTCAGAGCTGAGGTCGCATTGCCCTAGGCTCCCACGTATCTGGAGTCTGCACAGTCTGGATCCTGGGGGTGCATCCCAGTTGGCATCCTGACCCAGGGAACCAAGTCCTGGTTGTCAGCCTGATGTGGATATAGGACAGGTCTGAGGTCATGAATCTATGCTTCTCTTACTCTCACATTGCCACGAGCAGTCCCCCCTCCTGGCTGCTTCCTGGGCACTTGGCCCAAGGGACTGCACCAGTTGATTCTGCTTGGCGACAGCTCTGACTGCTGTATCTCCGAAGAAACCAGCCCCAGGGGGCAGTGAGGAGAGTCTACATGGGAACCTGGTCCCAGGGGAGCTGGGTCCATTAACCCCTGCGGGCTAAGCTGGAGACGGTTGACTTGGCCCTGTAGTGGCTTCGGGATGGTCTTCATCTCTCCTAAATGCAGCTGGGCTCACCTTTCTCCATCAGACTCTGGCTTGGGTTATCCAAGGAGTCCAGGTCAGTAAGGCCTGGAGATCTCAGGTTGGCGGCATCTGGGGTTTGGGTTATACCAATATACGAAGGGGAAAGCAAGGTCCTGTGGGGCAGGGGTCTGCCCTACAGGGTTCTTTCTGTCTTCTACCTCCAGGGGACCCAGAAGCTTGTGGCAGGGGAACAGCTTGGGGAAGAGATGCCCCATGGGGTGTGCTCTTGGAGGGAGGCAGCAGGCAGGGAGTGAGCAGTACTAAGCAGGGGGTGTTCCAAGGGGCTCTAGGCCAGAAAACCCCCAGGTTAAATGCTATTTCTGTAGGAGAGGGGCACCACAGAAGAGGAGCACCTTGGGGCTGCAAAGGGCACGTGGGCTCGTCTGTTCAGGATTCTGGATTTTAACTGGTGTTAACCCAAAAGAGAAGTGTCTGCCTGGTTCTGTTTCACTGAAGAGAGAACTCTGGATGGAGAGGCTAATTTTAAAACAAGCCCAGAGGCCGGGCATGGTGTTTCATACCTTTAATCCCGGCTCTTTTTTTTTTTTTTTTTCAAGACAGAGTTTCTCTGTGTAGCTCTGGCTGTCCTGGAACTCACTTTGTAGACCAGGCTGGCCTCAAACTCAGAAATCCACCTGCCTCTGCCTCCCGAGTGCTGGGATTAAAGGCGTGCGCCACCACACCTGCCTGGCTAATCCTGGCTCTTGAGAAGCAGAGGCAAGTGAATCTCTGTGAGTTCAAGGCCAGCCTGGTCTACGAATTGAGGCCGGCCAGGGCTACACTGTGAGACCTTGTTTCAAAAACAAACAAACAAACAAATAAAATTAAAATAATAAAGATCTGGAGGCTACCAAGAGAACCCTGGAGTAGCAATATCCATCCAGTGTCACAGGTTAACCCAAATCACTCTCTGGCTTTGGAGTGGCTTGGGGTCCCCAGATCTAAAAAGGACACTGAGCCCTGATAAAGAAAAAAAAAAAAAAGAGGACTGAGCAAGGATCTTGGCTAAAGTGTACTCAGCAAGAGCTGTGCTCAGATGGGTGGGTTTGTGGTGAATCCCATGAAGGCAACATACGCACCCACGGCCCACCAGGAACAGTCTCAAGCCACCGCTTAATCCCAGCACGCATGACCCTCGTTAGATGCTTGGCCAGAGAGTGACTGGGTCAGGAGGCGCCGTGACCACTGCAGGTGACACATCTGCAGAGGAGAGGACCGTACAACCTAGTTGTCAGAGAAATGCACAGTGGAAAATGAGCAACCTCAGTAGCTGATATCCCACCAAGCAGGAAGAAGGAACCCAATGGCTGGGCAGAGGCCTGCCTGACCTCCCTACAGATGCTCCCAGCTGGGGATCAGGGACCCACATCTATGCAGGATAGAGAAGGGTTAGCTAAAGTGATACACACACACACACACATCTATATCATATCTCTCTACAGTATTGAAAAATGATAGATAGATAGATAGATAGATAGATAGACAGACAGGCACAGGGTCTCATTATGAAGCCTTGGCTGGCCTGGAACTTACTATGTAAACAAGGCTAGTCTTGAACTCATAGAGATCCACTTGTCTCTGCCTCCAGTGTGCTGGGATTAAAAGTGTGTGTCAACAGCGGGCAGTAAAGTGATATTTAAAAGACAAGGAAACAATTCTTCCACTGATGCACACACAGGGCACACTGGGTGGCCTGGAAGAGCCTAGGTAGTAATCTATGAGGAAATGGGTGCCTAAGTGTGCACCTCTGGTTGGTGCCATGTCACCCTCTTTCAGATAACGACTCAAACCCTCTCTTCCATGTATAGTTTCTGGTACCCACAGCCCACTGTGACCTGAAAATAGTAAGTGGGAACCTCCAGAATAAACAATTGATACGTTTTAAATAGCCTTTATTATGGTACGTTGTTACAGTGGTTCAGGGTTATCATTTGCTCTTGTTAATCTCGGCTGTGTCCGAGAAATTAAACTTTATCATAGATGCAGAGGTGTAAAGGCATCTGGAATCCATACTGTCCACAGTTGCAGGCATCTTGGACGATGTCCCTGCAAATAAGGAAGGCACTGTGTATCCAGAAATGGAATAAGACAGAAGGAGGAAGGACAAGACATGACTTGAAAACTGCTTAGGGACAATCGCCTTTGTCAACTTGACACGAAACAGACTCATACAAACCAGAATTAGTCTCCATCAGATTGAGGGGTTGCCTCCATCAGATTGGCCTGTGGGGATGTAGGTGGGGCATTTTCTTGGTGTGGGAGGGCCCAGGCCAGTGTGGACACTGCTGCCTCTGGGTAGCTTGTCTTGGGCTGTATAGGAAAGCTTCAGTTCCCGCCTCTTGAGTTCTTGTCCTGGCCTTCCTGAGGATGGACTACAATCCGTAAGCCAAATAAACCCTTTCCTCCC
>NC_034596.1:106917838-106930367 GCF_900095145.1 Mus pahari | reverse complement strand
GGTGTGTCCCTGCTGTCAGAAGCCAGGTTTCATCTAAAGAGGCGTTCTCTCTCTCTCTCTCTCTCTCTCTCTCTCTCTCTCTCACACACACACACACACACACACACACACACACTATTACCATCACCAGTTCTTTTTTCTAGAATGATTATGGTTTTTAACTTGTTTAAAAAAAAGTTTTATGTGTATGTATGTCTTGCCTGCATGTATGTCTATGCACCAAGCATGTCTGCAGAGGCCAGAAGAGGACCTTGAATCCCCTAGGACTAAGTGACAGGTGATTGTGAGCTCCCATGTGGGTGCTGGGAGTTGAACCCAAGTCCCCTGGAAGAGCAGCTGCTGCTTCTAATTATGGAGCCCCCTCTCCAGCCTGAATTATAATTTAAAAACTACACTTATTTATTTAAGTATGCTTGCACACGCACACACGCAGGTGCCACAGTGTATATAGGTGTCAAAGGATAAGTTGAGTGGTCAGTTATCTCTTTCTACCTTGTATGTCCCAGGGCTTGAACTCAGGTTGTCACCTTTACCCACCGAGCCACATCATTGTCCACCCCCTTGTTTTATTTTATTTTATTTATTTGTTGTTTTGAGACAGGGTTTCTTTATGTAGCTCTCACTGTCCTAGAACTCACTCTGTAGACCAGGCTGGCCTCGGAACTCAGAGATCCGCCTGCCTCTGCCTCCTTAGGTTGCGATTAAAGGTGTGTGCCACCACTCCCAGCTTCCCCCTTTTTTATAATTAGATTTGGGGGGCACTTTTTGGTTAACCCCGAAGCCACCCACCCATCTGAGTTAGTTTTGTCCATGACAAATAGCTGCTTGGCTATGGCTATCACTGTGTGTTTTGCTGAAAATCTACTTTCCTTCAACTTGACCTCACACATCAGTCTTCATCCTTGTGACAGACCACGTGGTTTTGATGGCCACAGCTTTACCATAAGTCAGTTCATTGTAATTGTTTTTTTTTTTTTTTTTTTTTTTTTTTTTTTTTTTTTTTTTTTTTTTTTTGGTATTTTTTTTTTTTTTTGGTGTTTTGTTTTTACAGTTGCTTTTATTTTATATTAAATGTCTGAGTGTCTTGCCTGCATGAATGCCTGCACACCACACATGGGCTGAGGTTAAAAAAGAGCATCAGATGGCCTGGATCACTGCAGATATGCATGGTTGTGAACCACCATGTAGGGGTTGGGAATTGAACCCCAATCCTCTGCAAGAGCGGGAGGTGCTCTTAGCCACTGAGCCATCGCTCCAGCTCCGTGTCTTCCAGTTTTCACGTAATTAGGTCTCAGAAGAAGTTGCAGCAATGCATGCACCTGCCGTCCTCTGTGGAGGCGTCCCGCCTGGCTCTTGGTCTCTTCAGGGCCTCACATCTTGTCTCCCGGCCTGCGTCTGTGTATTTCGACGACACTCTTTTTATTGGATTATACATAAAAGGATTTTATTTCGAAACTAGAAGAGAGTGTGGCGGCCAGAGCTGAAGCTGCTCAGAGTCAAATGAGTACTTTCCTTGTGGGAATTATCCAACGAGAAAGGGAGGGGAGGCTTCATTCATGGCACAGGCAAACAGTTGTTCCTAGAAACCTGTCCCAGCCCCTGTGCGACTTTGTGTGTCAGCCTTGGCTTTGCCTCCTCAGAAATAAACACTATTACAAACTACCTGTCACAATCCCCAGTTCTCAAACTAACAGGCTTCTATGACATTTTTATCATGAGTGTAGTCAGTCAGACAGCCAACTCTGTCAGGATGTGATCACAGCCGCTGACAGGAGACTGCTACTGTCGTCCCTTACAGTCACCAGTCACGGGTCACACTCTCCCCCGCCCCCTTCATCAGGCCCTGACAGCCGCTAACTCATTCATCTGCTGTGGGTTGGGCAAAATATCCTCCAAAGCCCCTGTGGGGACGGCTTCATCTCTAGCGGGAGGTGAGGGTAAGGCTGTGAGCCGATTGGCTCACAGGGCAGCAACTACATCCGTGAGCTAATGAACTGAAGAGGTCAGACAGGAGGAGCCATCAGAAACTGGGGCTAGACTGGAGGACGTGAGTCACAGGGGTGTGCATCTTAGAGGACGTCTTGTCCCTTCCC
The DNA here is from genome assembly GCF_900095145.1 of Mus pahari. Taxonomy (NCBI): domain Eukaryota; kingdom Metazoa; phylum Chordata; class Mammalia; order Rodentia; family Muridae; genus Mus; species Mus pahari. Next base: position 106,928,274 of record NC_034596.1, on the reverse strand, counting down.
GCCCCCCTTGGCTTCCTGGCTGACATGAGAGAAGTGGTTTTCTTCTGTCACTCGCCCTTGCTTTGTCACAGCTTAAAAGCAACGGAACCCTGACTGGGTTGGAGTCTCTGGAGTCCTGAGCCAGATTCCTTCTATAAGTCACAGTGACAGAAAGCCGACTGACTGCTTCTGTAATCTGGTCATTTTAGAGGTGTGTTGAATGGTACAATAAATAACCTTTGAGGCTGGCTCTCTTCCTCGAGTCATTAATAACCACACAAATTACTGTGCACGTGGACAGAGTGTCTCCTTCCTACTTCTGTGTATTACGCCATTATGTGGACTCACCAAAGTTTGTTCAGCTATTAAAGGACACGAGTTATTTCCTCTTCCAGACAATTACCACTAAAGCCCCTGCCTATGCTACTGCACACATATCTGTGGGAGGGTATTTTCTCATTGCTCGGGAACAAATGTCCAAGAGTGTAAACACTGGGCTGTAGGCTAAGTGTATTTCTATGGTTTTCTTTAAATTAGCAAAATTTATTTTTAGGATACTTTTGGGATTACAGTAAAATTAGGCTGAAAGTAGAGGTCCCACAGACCCCTGACCCCTCAACCTCTGGCACCTTCTACTCCCAGAGGCTCCTTGACTGTGGTTGGCTCACTGCACTTATATATAGTGCTGTATCTAGTCCCCTGGCATCCCCTATTTGCCCGCCTTTGCTGAGCCCCAGAAGTCATTGACCTTGTGACTGTTTTCTGCCTTTACTAGAATATCCTAGTGCTGGGATCGCACGGGGTCTACTCTCTTCAGACTGGCTTCCTACGTACTCGCATAGGTTTCAGTTCCTCCGTGTTTTCCGGGAATGATGGGCTCATTTCTTCCCACTAAGGAGTCATGGTCTACCTCCTGGACAGACCACACCTACTCATCCATTACTATTTAAGAATACCCCAGTTGGGGCTGGAGAGATGGCTCAGTGGTTAAGAGCACTGGCTGCTCTTCTAGAGGTCCTGAGTTCAATTTCCAGCAACCACATGGGGGCTCACAACCATCTGTAATGGGATCTGATGCCCTTTTCTGAGGTGTCTGAAGACAGCTACAGTATACTCATAAACATAAAATAAATAAATCTTAAAAAAAAAAGTAAGACTCCAGTTGCTTTCAGGATCTAGTAATTATGAACCCAGTGGCTATAAACATTCCCATTCCCCGGGTTTCACTAGCAGCAGTGATGGAAGCCCCACATCCTTCTGCATGCTGCTGTAGTCTGTCCTCTTCATCAAGGCGTCTGTCCAGATCTTTGCAGTTGCCTTCTTGCTCACTGTCATTGCTGAGTGTGGGAGTTCTTTGCATATTTCGGGTAACTTTCCTTTGTAGGCACGGCTTTTGCATGCACCATCCTGCAGTCTGCATTGTCTTTCCCAGAGGCCCTAAGTTGAATGAAGGTGGTTTTCTTGGCCGTGTGAATGGAAATGGCCCTTATAGGCTCACAGGCTTGAATACTTGGTCTCCAATTGGTGGAACTGTTTGGTAAGGATTAGGAGGTGTGTCCCGGGATGGGCTTCGAGGTTTCAAAGACTCATGTCATTCCCTGAGTGCCCCCTACTTACAGAAACAAGATGTGACCCTTCACTTGCTCCTGCCGCCGCTGCCGGGCCTTGGCTCCATCATCATGAACTCCAACCTTCTGAAGCCAATTAAATGTTTCTCTCTATAAGCTGTGTTAGTTGTGTTTTGTCACAGCAATAGAAACGTGACTAAGACAGCACTGGTCCTGTTTGGCATTTTTCTGAGCCTCCTGATGGTGTGGCTTGTTGTTTGACAAAATCAGGGAGGATTCTCGGTTGCTACTGCATCAGATATCAGATGTTTCATCACTCATTCTTTATTCCTCTGTTCTGTCTCTCATGAGTGGGTGTTACACTTTTGGGAGTGGTTTAACCACTCCTGGATGGGGCTGGAGAGATGGTTAAGAGCACTGACTGCTCTTCCAGAGGTCCTGAGTTCAATTCCCAGTAACTACATGATGGCTTACAACTGTCTATAATGGGATCCGATGCCCTCTTCTCGTGTGTACTCGATGAAGTGTTTTATTGGGTTCTCTCCCCCCCTCTCTCTCTGTATGTGTGTGTGTGTGTGTGTGTGTGTGTGTGTGCATTCGTGTGTATCTGTGTGTACATGCACACATGTGAGCACCTTGGTGCATGTGAGGAAGTCAGAGGAACAACTTGTGGAAGTCATTTTCTTCTCTCTACTATGTGGGTCCCAGGGTTGGAACCTAGGTCATCAGAATTGGTGGTGAGGTCCTTTATTCAGCCATATCATGGGACCTCTCCCTCCCCTCTTTCTTCCCCTCCCCTCCCCTCTCCTCTCCTCTCCCTCCTCTCCTCTCCTCTCCCCTCCTCTCCCTTCTCCTCCCCACTCTCTTCCCCTCCTCTCCCCTCTCCTCTCCTCTTCCCTCCCCTCTCCTCCCCTCTCCCAGCACCTCCCCCCATCCTGCAGTATAGCCCAGGGTTGCCAGAACTCTGGATCCCCTGCCTCAGTGTCTCAAGCACTAGGATAACTGGCCCCACCAAACATGATTCTTGTTTTCAGTTTCTAGTGTCATGGCCCTGAGCTTGGGGAGCCTTTCCTGGCTGTGTGAAGTTACCGCACAGCCAGTCACGGGTATTCTTCACTTCCATTGGGGAGGCTTGGGTCTTTGTGTTCCTTTGGACCCTTTCCTGGGACTCTGCCTCTACACTTTCATTGCCTGCTGGGCTCATTCACCACTTCCTCTATCGGTGACCTCAGCACCTGTGTCCCAGATGGGTCCCTCTGCGGGAACTCCTGTCTGGTTCTCCTGCACTTCTGTCCTCCATGCCTCTGAGGCTGCCTCTGCCTTTGCAGACTTTGTGTTGCCTTTCGACAGGCTTGTCAGTCTTGCTCATGTTGGCCATGATGAACAGGCAAGAGAAGCGCAGTTAACAAGCCATCAGTGCTGTGGTGGTGACACATGTGCAGAAGACATGTCCTGATGCCCAGCAAATAAATGGCTTAGCCTGGGTGAACATCACTACAGCCTATGTTCCTGGATTGAGGGTGGAATTGGGCACTTCTCTGATTGACAGCTGCTTTTTGAGGGCAGGTTCTCTGCCGCTCTGGACTTTGTAGCTGGCTCCCTTCCCTCTCCCCACGGGGTCTACGACATGCCTAGCATCACAAGCTGTGATAACCTGGTGAAACTTGGATGAAAAAGGGGTATTGCCCGTCCCCACAGGCTCCAGGAGAGTCCTGGCTGAGAAGCCACCAACAGCCTGCTTCCCCGCTCCCACATTCTGAAGCCTCTGCTCTGGAGAGTCCTGAAGTTCCTCTCCCCAGCTCCAGGACAGTGGTTTTGCTTCTTCCTGGTCAGTGCCTTGCTGCTGGGAGGAGGAAGTTCCTGTTTGGCTTTATGAGAAGTGTCTGCTTGATTTCCTGAGTGGCTGCCGCTCCTGCTGGGATCCTGCTGGACTGGTGGTGTGCTCTGCAGGGATGGACTTCTGAGCTGACACTTTAAGGAGCCTAGTCTTCTGAGCCGCCAGCGAGCTTTGGTCCTCTCTCCATTCTGTGGCTTTCTCCCAGCAATGCCTTGTTGATTTGAAAATTAGCTCACTCGTTTCCAATGATAAAGTAGCGCTTGCTCATTTGGGGAGAAGTGTGAACGGACAGGAAAGTACAGCGACTCTCACCCCACCATGCAGAAACAAGAGCAGTGCGCCCGGGCTTCCCCTATGCATAGGTCACACAGTCTCACCCTCCGTCATGCTCAGCTCACGCTTTGTGGTTTGTCCGCTGACAGGCAGGGCATGTCTGTTACACTCATCCCCGGGCTGCTACTGGCATCAGATCTTTCCCCAATGTCACTTCTTTCCTGCCATTGAGTCCTTCACCCCCCCCCCCGCCCCTGCTAACCTTGTATCCTGTATCCTTGTATCCTTGTATCCTGAAGCCTGAGGCTTCTCTTGCTTGTCTCTGCTTTTAAGAAACAGCCCGAGCTTCGTTGGTGGAGGTGGAGATTGAGTCATCTGGCCAATTTGCTGTTTAAATTCCTAGACACTAAATTGCTGGGTTGCAGGTCACAGAACATTTAGAATCCCTGCTGCCAAATCGCTTCCAAAACTGTTTTCTGATTTACACACAGGAGAGCTCAGCTCTTAAGCCAACCAGTTGGAGCCTGTCACAGGAGAGTTCTGAGATGATAGCATCCTCCTCCTGCACCCCACCCTAGCAGCCCTGTGGGGTGCCTGAGCATCAGCAGGAGGGCTAAGAAGTGCCAGGAGAGAGTCCCCATCTGTGTGGGCTGTATGGCCTGAATGTAGCCCATTGTAGGTGGGCATAGGAGCACTGGAATTGCCTGACCAAGAGCTTCCACCTGTGGAGGAATGGCAAGAAATGAGGACCATGGACTCCCACCCGCTTCACACTGATGGCCCGCCCATCCACGTCCTTATGGGTCCCTCTGACTTTCACAACTAGGTGGCCTTTGGTTGTCAGGATGAACCATGTGAAAATGCTTTTTTTTTTTTCTCCCTCAGTCTAAACAGCCACATGGTGACAATTCTGTGTGATTCCTTCTACTTAGGCATAGCTGGAATTGAGCCAGCCTAGTCTGGGATGCCCCAGTTCCCCTCAGCCCCTAGGAGTACAAAGAGGGGAAGAGGCTGGCTCACCACTTAGAAGTTCACCATGGCTGGGGAATCAGCCTGGTCCTGCCCTCAGGATGTCTATTCTGGTTTGACACCACTCTCTCCTCTCCCTCCTCCTCTCCCTCCTCCCTCTCCTCCTCCTCCCCCTCCTCCCTCTCCTCCTCCTCCTCCTCTTTCTCCTCCTTCTCTTCTTCCTCCTCCTCCTCCCCCCTACCCTCACCTTCTCCAGAAATAATGAAACATTCCAGTGGCTTTCCACGCTATTACAAGTCCTCCCGGAGTCCTGCATTAGCCTGAGGACCTCACCTTTGCTCTCCCTAGCCCCGGAAGCTTCTGGCATAGCCTGACCCGGGCCATGCAAAGACAACTCCATCTCATTCTCCACTCCCCTGCTTCCCTTACCTGCTGTAACCAAGGAGTTCCCAGCTTGATGTTCCTTCCTGTTGGCCTCCCTCTTTCTGGAACCATGGTCCAGACCATAGAGCCAGGCTGGGCTTGCATGCTCAGGTGAGAAGTGGGCCCAAACCCCCAGAGTGTCCTCTCACACATATGCAAAGAGTAACTGTCCAGCATAGCTTGGTCAGTCCTGTTTGTGTCCTAAGGACATGGTCAGAGCAACCAGGGCTTTCCCAGGGCTGGACTCGGCTTGCTGTTAAGTTTGCGTGTAGGGCCCCCACCCTACCCCACCCCTGCTGCCAACCACAGCCTGATTAAGAAGTGATGTAGGTTCTTGCTTTGCACAAGTGCATGCTGCGGTATGGCTTGGCTCCATGCTGCTATCTGCAGGCCCGGCTGGTCCTTGCGACTTTATTTAGGATGACCCCAACTTAATTCTTGGCCTTGAGCTGGGTAGCAGGTATTCCTCAAGCACCTTCCATCAGACCGCCTTGGGTTTGTTCTCATGAGCTGAGCAAGGCAGGGAGGGAGAAGAGGTCAGGGTTGCTAGGCATCCTTTATCCCCTCCCTCTCCTCTCTCATTCTTCTTTCCTTGCTTACCTCCTCAATTTTATCGAAGCATATTTCACGTGCCATAAAATCAATTTGCTTTAGATATCCAATTAAATTACCTTTCACACATTCAGGGTTGTCCACGGCAACAACGATCTGGCCTCAGATCATCTCCACAAGCCAGAGGCCATGCCTCTCATGGGCCATCACTCCTGAGTCCACCTTCAGATCCAGGAGCAAAACATAACTTTCCTAGCTCTGGATGTGCCTTTTTTGGATATTTTGTAAATATGGAATCACTGTCTTTTATATTTCCTTTTTAAAATATTTTGATTGGTTATTTTATTTATTTACATTTCAAATGTTACCCCTTCCCAGTTTCCCCTCAACAAACCCCCATTCCATCCCCCTCCCCTGCCTCTATGAGGGTGTTCCCCCTCCTGCCCACCCACTCCAGCTTCAGCGCCCTAGCATTGCCCTGCTGGGTCATCAAGCCTCCACAGGACCAAGGGGCTCCCCTCCCATTGATGCGGTCCCCCCCTCCCCATGTGTACTCTTTGGTTGGTGGTTTAGTCCCTGGGAGCTCTGGGGGGGTCTGGTTGGTTGGTATGGTTGTTCTTCCTGCGGGGGGCTTTTAGATTTCATTTGGGATAATGATTGGTGGCACCAGGACCAGGACCTTGTTGGATCCTTTGTGTGGCAGACCAGACACTGTCCATCAGTAGAAGCACACTTGAGGACACTCCAGTCTGGGTGATCATTGACAATACAGTTATGAATGCTCATGAATGAGAGTATGTAGGCCTAGATGTTCATCTCTCCTTTCTCAATATCTAGGAGTGTAACTGCTAGGTCGTGTGCAAAATCAGTGCTTCCCATTGGGAGGATCTGCAGAAGGCTTCAGAGCAGCTTCTGTGCCATTGCTGCCCCTCCAGCAGCACAAGTGCTTTTCTCTGTACAGCCCCCCTAGTCCTCACCAACATCTTCTTCCCAAAGGCACTCCCCTGCGGCCGATGTGGCATTTCCTAGTGCTTTGATTTGCATTTCTCTAAAAATTTTGCCATTTAAAAGTATCTGCATATGTGTTCAAATCCCACTGAGTAGTCCTGACTGGTCTAGAATCACTATGTAGACCAGGCTGGCCTTGAACTTAAAGAGATCCACTTGCCTCTGCCTCCCAAGTGCTGGCATTAAAAGTGTGCACCATCCGGCTGGAGAGATGGCTCAGAGGTTAAGAGCACTGAAACTCTTCCAGAGCTCATGAGTTCAATTCCCAACAACCACATAGTGGCTCACAAGCATCTGTAATGGGATCTGATGCCCTCTTCTGGGGTGTCTGAGACAGCTACAGTGTGCTCACATACATAAGATAAATAATTTTTAAAAAAGCAAAAAAGAGCAAAAGCATGTACCACCATGCCCAGCTTAACCATTTGAAAGCAAGATTGTTTTTATTTATTTGTTTGCATATATGTGTATGCACGATGTGTGTGTGTGTGTGAGAGAGAGAGAGAGAGAGAGAGAGAGAGAGAGAGAGAGAGAGAGAGAGCACATGTGCATGTGCCTGAGAGTGCAGTGTCCAAGGAGACCAGAAGAGGATGTTGGATCCCCTCAAACTGGAATTATATATGGTTGTGAATGTAGGCACTAAGGACTGAACTCAGATCCTCTGTAAGAATAGCACATTCTTGCTGTACCATCTCTCCAGCTCCTGGCCTTTTATTTCTATCATCGAACTCTACAATTTGTGTGTAGGCATTCTTCAGTGAAAATCAACTGACCCTAATGTACAGGATTATTTCCAGACTCTCAGTTCTATTCCATTGATGTGTATGTCTTTTGTGGGGGCAGGATCACACTGTGTCTATTACTGTAATTTACTATAGTAAAATATTTGTGTGTGGTTTGAATCTATTTGTTCATGTGTGTGCATGCATGTTTGCACGTGCATATGGAGGCCAGAGTAAGACATTTTGAGTCTTCAATTGCTTTCCACCTTACTGTTTAAGACAATGTCTCTAATTGAACTTGGAGCTGTTAGTTTGCCTAGGCTAATAGCCAGTGAGGTCTAGATTCCACTTGCCTCTCCATTATTGGGATTTCAGTTGCATGCTGCCATGCCCAAATTTTTAATGGGTGTTGGATATCCAAAGTCAGGTTTTCATGCCTGCATGACAGGCACCTTACCAACCAAGCAAACTCCCTAGCCCCTCTGTAGTAATTTTTAAGTCAAAAGCTGTTTTATTTTTCATTTTGAGTATCTGGGCACTTTCAGATGAATTTTAGGATCAATTGCTAGTTTCTGTAGGAAACAAATGAATAAAAAAATCCAACTGGGATTGAGCAGTGCAGATGAGCTGGGACTGTTGTGATGCAGTGCAGATGAGCTGGGACTGTTGTGATGCGGTGCAGATGAACATCAGGTCCCTTTCCAATCAGTTTCCTTTGCCTCTGTTGAGTGACAAAACCTTTCCTAGGAAGACACTATACATACTCTACTCACCCCAGATCAGGAACCATGGCAGATCACAGTACAGATACAAGAAGAGCCTAACCTGGTGAACCATGAGTTTTATTGGGGTTACTTTCAGGAGTATGGGTTAGGGTCACTTACAGCAGCAGAAATGACACAAAGACAGTTGCATCATCAAAGTCCACCCCAGCATGGATGACAATCCACAAAGCTGGGAACCTGGAGCATACTGTACAGCCTTAGGCTGCTCAACAGGTTGGAGAGTGTCTTTTCTAGGATCCTCAGATGACTTAAACAGTTTCCAGGTAGCACAGCTGGTTTCTGTTTTCCAGGACTGAGTCTGAATCTTAGCAGCTTGGCTTCTCTGAGGGGCTTTGCTTCTCCTAGTCTGAAAGGTACTCTCAGCTTTTCTTGGTTTCTCTGGCAGGGCTGTCCCTAGCGAGCCTGGTCAGTTTCAGGGACTTCCTGAAGCTATTAGAATTGTTTGCCTTCCTGCTTAAGGAGCTTCCCTTCAGGATGGAATGTTTCAATCCCTGAGGAAACTGTCACACAACAGCAGGCTCTTCCATCAACATGTTGTTTTCTGTCTGTGTTTCTGCTTAAAGTGCCCAGACTTGGAAATGGGACTAGACATGACCACTGAAATTTGTTATGAAGTTCTGGGGTACACACACACTAGTGGGGAACTGGGCAAACACACTGTAAAGATGAGATCACACCTGTCTCTGAAACCTTAGCGCCATCAGGAATGATGATTGAGGACCATGGTTGGCCCCCCTCCTATACTCACAAGGCTCACTCGAGGCTCACTGTTGGCTCTGCTGTTAGCATGTTTCTGGGGGTCTGATTGGCTCTTGCTGCCTTGGGGCTTCAGTGTGGGGCTGGCTGATGCTTTTCATGTGCCTCAGCCCCTGGAGCACCAAAAGCAGCAGCTGCTTCTCCATCCTTCAGTGTGGCTTTTTCACAAAGCTGGTCCCAAGACTGGTTCCCATTCATGGGTGGTGAAATGGCTTGCGATTAGCCGATTAGCTGTATCCAAGGGACAGCCAGTCGAGGCCCTATTCTTATAGAGAGCATGGAGCACTTCTCTCTCCCCTCCCCCGCCCCCAGTCTTAGCCTGGACCCTTCTGCCCTATGTGGAAATCACAGTTTGCTGGGAGGCCAGGTGTTAGACCCTAGGGAAGCCTAACTCTTTCCATGTGCGGAGTCAGAAGTGACTGCAGGCACTCACCAGCTAGGTTCCAGCTGGGTTTGGTTGCAGATGACAGTGCTCCTGGAACCTACAGCCTACAGTGACCTAAACGATCATCTAGCGCACCTGACACTAGAGGAGAGCCCAGGTCAGTGATACTTGGAGCCAGGGTGAGGAGTGGGCTGGCTCTGCTCAGGCACTCCGTGCGTGTGTCAGGAAGGACAATGATGCAGTGGGGGGGTGGGTATCCTATAGTCACTGCAGCTCAAGGCTGCTGGGCCCCTGGCCTCCAGAGGCATATGCAGGAAGGAAGGATGCAAAGTTGATGCAGACTGAGACCCCCACCCCCACCTTTTCCCTAGTTCCCAGGGAAAGTCAGGGTATTGGTTGGCAGAGGAGGATTCCAGAATTTCAAGAGAGAAAGGGAGGCATCAGAACCCTCCTCCCCAGCCCCCAGCCTGCCCTGGCTTGTCGGCCGACCTCACCCTGACCTCACCTGATGCAGTTACTCTGCAAGCAGGTGCTGATCCTCCTCACACTTCCTCACCGCCACCCTCACTGCTTGCAAACCTGCAATTAGCATCAGATCCCAGCATGTCCCAGGGGGATAAGTACAAACCCAGTTTGGGGAAAGAAGGCTTCCACATCAAAAGGTTTGCAAGGCTTGCCATTTATAGGGCTAGAAGATGGGGCTGCGTGGGAGGGAAGACGTGCACGTGGGCCCCGGGTCCTTCAACTCTCCCTCCACCCCCCCTCTCTCCCTCCCACCCCAAGATGTTAGCTGGAGTTAGCAGAGGAGGTGTTGCCATCTTTCTTCTTGGTTGGAGTGACCTCCAGGGCTGAGGCTGACTTGCCGGGGATGCCTGAAGCAGAGAAGAGGAGTCATTCACCCCTACTTTGCTCCAAGAGGATTCCAGGGACACCGAGGAAGAGGGGTGTGAAACAGGTGACATTCTGACACCTAGGTAGCTGTCCCTCAGGTGGGGGCACATGGGAGTTGCCAGTATGGTCTCTCCCGGAAAGGTTCGTGCACTGAGAGCGTGGTTCTCAGTGGCCCTGTTAAGAGGGAGTGGGACCGCTGGGCGTGGTGGCGCACGCCTTTAATCCCAGCACTCAGGAGGCAGAGGCAGGCGGATTTCTGAGTTCGAGGCCAGCCTGGTCTACAGAGTG
>NC_034596.1:106910143-106917593 GCF_900095145.1 Mus pahari | reverse complement strand
AGTACACTGTAGCTGTCTTCAGACACTCCAGAAGAGGGCGTCAGATCTTGTTATGGATGGTTGTGAGCCACCATGTGGTTGCTGGGATTTGAACTCTGGTCCTTCGAAAGAGCAGTCGGGTGCTCTTACCCACTGAGCCATCTCACCAGCCCCAATACTTTTTATAAGATTTTTATTTATAAATAAGTACCCTGTAGCTGTCTTCAGGCGCACTGGAAGAGGGCATCAGATATTATTACCGGTGTTGTGAGCCACCATGTGGTTGCTGGGATTTGAACTCAGGACCTTTAGGAAGAGCAGTCAGTGCTCTTACCCACTGAGCCATCTCACCAGCCCTCAGCGCGGTTCTTGTGAGGCTCCTATTTCTCGCTCTGACTCTCTGTCTGTGAACTCCCCTCCAGCCCCATCTCACCTCCCACTGCCCCCGCGGCACAGCACACCATGACATGGACCAAGCAGACCCTCACCAAAGGCCCAGCCCGTGAGACTGCCTGGCCCTGGACTCAGGAGAGAAACTATCCATTCGGCATGTTACAGCCCATCATTGTGGGGAAGTCAAGGCAGTTTGTCACATCTGTAGTCAAGAAAGAGAGAGAGAGAATTCAAGCACTCAGGCTCAGCACGTTTTTTCTGCTGTTATACAACTCAGACCCAACCAAGTATAGTGCTATCTGCATTCCGGCTGATTCTTCTCATAGCAACCAACACAGTCAAGGCAGTTCCCACCGACAAGCTTGTGGGGAGGAAACAGTTTACTCAGCTTCCACATTGCTGTTCATCACCTAAGGAAGTCAGGACTGGAACTCAGGCAGGTCAGGATACAAGAGCTGATGCAGAGGCCATGGAGGGATGTTCCTTACTGACTTGCTTCCCCCGACTTGCTCAGCTTGCTTTCTTATAGAACCCAAGACTACCAGCCCAGGGGTGGCTCCATATGATGGGCCCTCCCCACTTGATCACTAATTGAGAAAATGCCCCACAGCTGGATCTCATGGAGGCATTTCCCCACTGAAGCTCCTTTCTCTGTGATAACTCCAGCCTGTGTCAAGTTGACACACAAAACCAACCAATACTGTAGGCAATGGGGATACTGGGCAGTTTTGTTTTGTTTTAAAGGTCAGATAGTAGAGATAAAAATCAATACATGGATCTGAAGACAAAAAGATGATTAAGACTTGTAAACAAACCTAAGGGCTAATTATTTGGAACAAAAATGAAAATAGAGAAATAGAAAACCCAAAGAAGGAAAGAGAAATGTTAAAACACACGAAAGAAGAAAATAATCCCAGAGAGAGAAAAGGTTAACTGGAAGAGAGCATTCTGAATGCCAACCAAGTAAATAAAGCCTGCTTCAAACAGATGATCTGCTTGAAACATGTTACAATTGAAAACCATAATTATATTACAACAGATGCCTGAAAATACCTAAAAACTTAAGCATACCAATTAAGGAGGCCATTCGCAAACAGCAGTCCCATAAAACTCGCCAGATCAAGACCATTTCACGTGAATGTTGCATATTTTTATGAGATTTGTTTTTATTTTTAAATTGTTCGTGTGTGTGTGTGTTCATGTGTGGGTGTGTGCCTGAGAGTGTAGGTGCCAGGAGGCCAGAAGAGGACATTGGATACCCTGAAGTTAGATTTACAGGCAGTAACAAGCCATCTGACATGGGCGATAGAAAATGAACTTGTATCCTCCTTAAGAACAGAAACCAGCTCATAAGCACTGAGCCATCTTTCTGGCTCCCAGAATACTGTACATTGTATAAAGAATGTCTAACTGTATCACAACATGAAGCATTTCTATCTGGAATACAAAATAATAAGGAGCTCTGCATATTTTTTTTTTAAGATTTATTTATTTATTATATCTAAGTACACTGTAGCTGTCTTCAGACACTCCAGAAGAGGGAGTCAGATCTTGTTACGGATGGTTATGAGCCACCATGTGGTTGCTGGGATTTGAACTCCAGACCTTTGGAAGAGCAGTCGGGTGCTCTTACCCACTGAGCCATCTCACCAGCCCGAGCGCTGCATATTTTAAGGTATGTTTGTTTGTTTGTTTGTTTGTTTATACAGGGTCTCTCTATATTGCCCTGGTTGCCCCTGAACTCACTATGTAGACCAGGTTGGCTTTGAACTCACAGAGTTCACCTTCCTCTGTTTCCACAGTGCCTTGATTAAAGGCGTGTACCATCACACTCCAGTTTAAAAGTATTCCTCAAGCCGGGTGGTGGTGGCACACGCCTTTAATCCCAGCATTTGGGAGGAGAGGCAGGCGGATTTCTGAGTTCAAGGCCAGCCTGGTCTACAAAGTGAGTTCCAGGACAGCCAGGACTATACAGAGAAACCCTGACTCCAAAAACCAAAAAAAGAAAAAAAGAAGTATTTCTCAATAAATGTTGATTAAAACTTTTAAAATGCAGAACAATACCATAAAATTTTGTGTGGATTAACTCCAATGTAGAACTATGAAATAAGCAGGATCAAGTGACATAAGAAAACTCACTCCCAAGAACATCGGGAATAACTCTCAGAATCCACCAAGAGAAAATATGCTTGAAGGGATGGATGTTTGAAAACCTCTTACATACGTGTTGTTCGTTCCGCTGAATTGGTATATAGGTCAAACGGACAAAGTGTTTCTAAGCATTCCTATGGCGTCAGAAACATTCTTTTATTTATTTATTTATTTATTTATTTATGTATTTATTTATTATGTAAGTACACTGTAGCTGTCTTCAGACACTCTAGAAGAGGGCGTCAGATCTCATTACGGATGGCTGTGAGCCACCATACGGTTGCTGGGAATTGAACTCTGGACCCCCGGAAGAGTAGTCGGTGCTCTTAAGCTCTGAGCCATCTCTCCAGCCCCCGTCAGAAACATTCTTAATGTTTCCCTGAACCACTTAAGAGTCCACTGCCAATCCAATGCCCGTCCATCACCAGCAATATTTCTGCGTGTGCTTTCCTTGTCACGATCCTCAACATACAACCAGAATGCAGCTCTCAGAACCGGAATAAAGATGCCGGGCTTGTGGTCTGAGAAAAGAGCACCAGAGAAGGAAGAGACGATGCCATGGGGTAGGTGAGTCTTGGAAACAAGGCCATAGGGCTGACCAATTGGAGTTAAAAGCTGCCCATATAGAACATGGCAAGTTATAACTCAAGGATTAGGAAATAGATCCTAATAGCTTACAGGATAGATATCTGCCCAGCTCTGGTGCTTTAAGGGTTTTTCATAAAGGTTTTGTGATTTTTATCTGGGAACTGAATGATCAATGGTGGGGTAGAAACCTTGAATTGAGATTAAATATTTTCTACAACATACACACAGACATGTTTTACAGCCCCAACCCTGTAGGAGTTACAAAATACATTTACCAAAAACTCTCTGTGAACAGATAATGTAGATAGTGTAGCTGTCCCACGAAAAGGGGACGGTACAGAGAATAGCAGTGCCAGCCGCCTTACAAAGCCAGCACAGATCTGGGAAGGGAAATGCCAAGCTGTCAGCCAGTCCTGCTGATGTTTTAAAAATTTCAAAGACGCTGGGCAGTGGTGCTGCATGCCTTCAATCCTCACAGAAGCAGACAGGCAGATCTCTGTGAGTTCGAGGCCAGCCTGGTCTACAGAGTGAGTTCCAGGACAGCCAAGCCTACATTACACAGAAAAACCCTGTCTCAAAACAACAACAAAGATGTAATTACAAATCTTTGGGCTGGAGAGATGGCTCAAAGGTTAAGAACACTGACTGGGGGCTAGAGAGATGACTCAGCAGTTAAGAGCACTGACTACTCTTCCAGGGGTCCTGAGTTCAATTCCCAGCAACCACATGGTGACTCACGACCATCTGTAGTGGGATCTGATGCCCTCTTCTGGGGTGTCTGAAGACAGCTTCAGTGTACTCGCCATATATATAAAATAAATAAAATCTTTAAAAAGAATCTCCAAGTCAGCTGGAGAGACAGATGAGCTGTTAGGAGCACTCAGGGCTCTTCCAGGACCTGGGTTCAGTTCCCAGCACTCACAACCATCTGTAGCTCCAGTTCCAGGGGACCAGACAACTCTGGTTCCCCTGGGCACCTGCATGCCCACACACAGACATGTGCACATAATTAAACAATAGTAAAAACAAGTCCTAAAAGGAAGAACATGGCAACTCACATGGTCAAGAAGAAAAGTAACAAAACTATTACATCAATGCAGAATAAAGTGTTTGATGACGCTCCATATGTGGGGCTTTGAAAGGGACTCTAGAGAATAAGCAATGGAGAGAATGTTCCCATTGGACAAACTTGGGCCAGCGTCACAGAGTCACTGCGTCACCTGGATGTTGGCACTCAGTGCTCACATCATCCTGGGTGTCCTGGCCAATGCAGGAAGACAAGGAAAAGACTTCAGGAGTTCAGGAACCACAGAAAGGAAAACAAAATTGATCTCCACATTCACTGACCTTTTGGTAGATGTGTCAACTTCCACAGAAAGCCCCAAGCAACCAAGAGATTCTCCATCAGCACCCGTCAGCTCTCAGCAAGGTTGTCCACTAAAAAAGTCAACATCACTTTAACACACTAAAATACACATGTAACTTAAACACACGTGACACTATTTTCAGAAAGAACAAAATGTTAATGAATTAAACTTAAAATCCAGGACCACCACCCCTTAACATAAAACCAAACAAACAATGAAATATGAAAAAAAAAAATCTCTGTCCCAGCCCATGGTGCTGGAACAGACAGCATCTTTCTGCCTCCTCAGTGGCTGGGGCCAGGTTGCCAGGGTGCAGTCCAGGCTACTGGTGCCTTAGCCAAGTATGCTGGCTTCTCTGCCCAAATTCCTGTGGCTTTGGAGGCTTGGGAGAAGCATTGAGGAGCAGGCTTGGGAACAAGAAAACCACGGGTCCTGTGGGTCTGCCTTTGACCCAAGATGCCTCACTGGAGAGATTTGTCCTGGTGTCCTCCCATGGGATGGGCTCAGGCCCTTCCCACCTAAGGTGCTCAGACCTAGCCACTCCCAGGTTCTTCCTAGGCTGTCCTTGCCATGTGATCTTGGGACTAAGACTAAGCAAATGGTATGCCCTAGTCCCTGCTGTGTACTGGGTCACAGGTAGATGGGGCTGTGTTGGAGCCTCTGTCCACCCCTCTGTAGCCTGAGTTCCTGAGACATCAGATGGTGATCAGGCCTACCTGAGCTCTTCCCAGCCCATCAGGCAGGAATTCAAAGCATGCTAGAGCATGCTTTCTGCCTGGTTCAGGCAAGGTGCTAAGCTTTTCCTCTGTGTGTGTGTGTGTGTGTGTGTGTGTGTGTGTGTGTCTAAGGGGACAGTCAGTAAGAGCCAGCTCTTCCCTGAGCAGGAAAGGAGTGGCCTTTCTTCAGCTTCCAGAGGGTGCCTTTTTTTTCACTGGGTCATTTGGCCCTGTGTGACATGCTGTGTGACTCCGTGCCAGTCACTTGACCTCTCTGAGGGGTGCTATGTCCCACCCACAGGACACAGCCCAGAGCTAGGGCAGGACAAAGAAGTAAGGGTTGCTGTGCTGATCTTCACACCTGGCCAGGGGACAGTGAGGAGCTGTGGAGCTGGAATGCGGGGTTCCAGGCACCCAGGGGCAATGGGAGGAAGGCCAGTGTCCTACAGGGTGAGAGTCTTAGGCTTGAATTCCAGTGTGAAGCAGACCCTGGGAGGGCATCGTGGTGTACGGTGGTGTCAATAGTGAGGCTGGCTCCAAAGCTGAGGTGGCATTGAAAAAATACTCAGCAACAGGATGCAGGAGGGCTGAGTGGAAGCCTAGAATCCATCAGGGCGGGATGGTGGCAGATAGGGCTGGGCCATGTGCTCAGTGGGCAAATTGCTAGGACGCTGATGTGATGGGGAAGGGAAGGGAGACAGCTCTAGCCTGAGGACATCTGGGAGGGATGCCTCAGATGGGGAGGACTGGGAGATGTGGGGAAGAAACAAAACCACCTGGGGACTCACTGGTCAGAGGAGGCAGGGCTGGTGATTCAGTTGTAAACACTGTTAGCACCAAGGTAGGGGCCAGAGCCTCGGCCTAGCAGGGCCTCTAGGGGAGGTGACTGGAGAGAAAGCTGGTACAGGAAGAGAGGATGGTCTGGGGACAGAGGGGAAGGAAGATTCCCTGGAAGTCAGAAGGCCAGGGAGACATGGATGGGGACTGTGCCCACGTAGGGCCAGCTGGATGGAGAGAGGCCCAAGGTAGGTGGAGGAGGCAGAGAGACAGCTGTGGTGTCAAGCTGTCAAGCCCTCAAGCCCAGGGAGGGTGTCTTCCTCAAAACCCTCTAAGCAACTCTCCTTTCCCCCGAATGCTAGCCAGCACAGGCCTGGCACAGCCAGTGAGGGCCAGGGCCGGGCCACACCTGCCTCTGCTTTCCACATTGATTACAGGTTCCGTATCTGTTTAAATCTATGTGGAAGACTAGGCTTGAGAGGGAGATTAGCCAAGAGTCAGGCAGGAAGGCACGTGGGACCTCAGCTCATGGCAGGAAGGACACCATTGCCTGTTGGAGGGTTGCAGCTGTGCATATGTCTGTTATGAGGCACTGAGTATGAGCACTCCATGCAGGCTTACCAGGGCCATGAAAGGGACAGGGACAGGGTTCTAGAAAGAAGCTCTAACTGCAGAGGTCTGAGGCCCTGGGCCTTTTTTTCTGTCACCAGCACACTGAATGTCCATGGAGGAGACAGCAACACCCTGACTCCTCAGGCTTTGAGCTGTTGCTCTTCTTGTGGGTGAGACCCTTAGTGGCTGCTGGCTGCATGGGTGTGCACGCAGTCGACCACCATGACACTCAATGCTCAGTAGGGTGGATTGCTTGCCAGAACAGAAGCAAACTCACAGAGAAGCACAGAGGGAGGAGTCCACACTCATTATTCTCCCAAGAAATTCCAGTTTAGAAATCAAAGCATCAATGCAAAAGTCAGTCAACAAACCAAGAGGGTATCTGTGATGGCTGTGTGTGTATGTGTGTGTACATGCGTGCGTGTGTGTGCATGTGTGCGTGCATGCATGTGCGTGTGCGTGCACATGTGTATGTGAGTGTGTGTGAGTGTGTGTGTGTGCATGTGTGAGTGTGTATATATGTGTGTAAGTGTACGTGTGCGTGTGTGCATGTGAGTGTGTGCGTGTGTGAGAGTGTGTGTGTGCATGTGTGTGTGTGCGTGTGTGCATGTGCGTGTGTGTGTGTGTGCGTGTGTGTGTGTGTGTAACTTCACCTTTCACCAGTAGCAGATGACCTTCAAGAAGCTCTATAGCTGGAAATGATGTTACTCGACCATAATCTCAGGGTTCAGGACTTGAAGCAGGGTCAAAAGTTCACAGTCGGGGCTGGAGAGATGACTCAGTGGTTAGGAGCACTGACTGCTCTTCCAAAGGTCCTGAGTTCAAATCCCAGCAACCACATGGTGGCTCACAACCATCCATAATGAA
>NC_034596.1:106904087-106910083 GCF_900095145.1 Mus pahari | reverse complement strand
ACTCACAACCATCTGTAATGGGATTTGATGCCCTCTTCTGGTGTGTCTGAAGACAGCAACAGTGTACTCATAGACAAAAAATAAATAAATAAATCTTAAAAAAAAAAAAAAAAGAGTTCACAGTCAGTCCTGAATTCATAGTGAGTTTGAAGCCAGTCTGAGCTGCCTTGTCCTAGAGACTGGCTTCAGTGGCTTGGTGTGCCATGACAGTGAGCCTTGTGGGAGACCACTGTAGGAATCTGGAAATGTCCAAAGTGCAGGGATAATTCCTGTACACAAAGGTCCCTCCTGAAAACCAGAGGGAGGTTCAGGTTACAACGAATGTTGCTCCAGACTTCAAATCTGACCTTGCTCCTCTGTTCAAACACCTCTCATGGCTCCCAGCTGCCTCCTGATGATGCTAAAGCCCAGACCCGACCCTGCACCCCATTTTCACCTGAGGATTCCATACATTTTTTTTCCTGGTCCACCCTTGTAACTCTCTATTCTCTGCCTTTTAACTCAACCCAGAGGCAACACCCGATGTGCATTTCCTGCCTCTCCCTCCTCTGTGCCCTACTGTACCCACGATGCCACCCATAATCCCTGTTAAAGGAGCTTACTGATCCATCCAGTGCTAAACCTGAGTCTGCATGCGGATGGGTCATAAGATGGTCGGCTTGTGGGAAGGAGGGGACAGCTGGGAGCTCAGCCCACCAGTTTTCCTACAGCTGAGCCCTCAAGCCCAGGGAGGGTATGTTCACCTCAGGTTACAGCAGGGTTGGTACAACTTAAGTCAATGATGAAGGTTCTAGAAGGGTTTGTGGTCACATGGGGGATGAAACACACAATCCTAAAATATGTTTCTTCAATCACCAAGCTTTCAGGTGCTCCCAGCACCACCACTGGCCTCCTTCCCCACAGCCTGTGCCCTCTGCAGGCACCTCTGCGTTCCTGGGCTCCTCAGGCTGCCTGTACAGCTCCTCTTCCGTCAGAACTCTAGAGAAACTCCACTAAACTACTCAATAGTAATCTCAGTTGGCCGGTTGGTCGCCTTCTGCAGCCATGAGCTGCAGCAACCACCTGGTTCTAGACATCTATAACTTTGGAGATCAGTCTCCGAAGCCTTGCTCTAGGCTAGCCTAGCCACTTTCCCGAGGGCCTGTCAGTCCATTGCATTGCGATAGGTGCCAAGCATGCGCTGGCTAGGACCTGGAGCACGACTTAGGGGTTACAGCCATCGGAAGGGCTCCTGGCAGGGTCCAGTCCTTGCTGAAGGGATCCTCTACCTTTCCAGTCCGCCAGGGCCGCAGCACAGACCTGAGACAGCTTATGAACCCCGCCCAATAGCACCCCAGCCTCGCCAGGTATGCACCGGGCTGGGGGCGGACGCTGGAGCGCGGTCGGCTGGGCCCGCCAGAACAAGCTCAAGGACCGCGCGCACAAAGGCGCATTCCGCCGCACCCCTGCTCTCTGCCCCACGCTGTCCGCTTCCCGCCTGCCTCTCTGGGTCCCTCCCTGCCTTCGCTGGGGGTGTGTCGCGATCAGGGTCCTCTCCTCCCCGCCCTACCCCCAACTCGGGCGCCCTACCTGGCGGGCGGCGCGCAGGCGCGGGCTTGTCTGACCCCTGTGCTGGAATCTGCCTGCGGGCCCCGTCCCACCCCCTACTCCATTCTGTCCCGAGGGAGTCAGCGGCCACGAGGGACCTGGGTGGCTCAGAGGTCTTTCCGTTCCCTGGGAAACTTCCTACACACAGTGGGCCCTTTTAGGACCCCTTCTCCCAGGTTGAGAGTTCCTTCCTTGTGTCCTTCTCACCCCCAACCTAGGAGGCAAAGGACCCTGCGGAGTTCCTATTCTAAGTTTCCGTAGTAACGCTCTACTTGAATGAACTTGGCAAGACTCTCGCACTCAGTGGCCAGGTAGACACTGGCAGTAGGGACTGACCAGGAGTGACGACACCAACCTGAGGCAGGTAGCCCACAGAAGAAGCAAGGCTCACCTCGACTCAGCCCTCCAAGGCTCTAGGCAGTGCCAGATGGCTTCCGTGGCTCGACTAGAATAGCGTAGTGAGGCCACTTGGAAGGATGGAGTAAGTCCAAAGCCCACTCCAGCCACCACGAGTGTGGAAACAGGATATTCATTACTGTCATTCTACCTAGTAAATGGGGAAACTGAGGCAAGTGAACTCTCCAGATGGCGGCGCATCTCAGGAGCTCCCATAACCTCTGGAGACCACCTCTGGTGGACTCTGGAAGTAGCCCATCCCCTTGGGTCCTGAGACCTTGGGTCTTGCCCTTGTCTTCCTGGGCTTAGAGGGTGCCTCTCCTTTCCACTAGTCGACCCCATGTCCCAGGATTAGTTGTTGAGACAGATAGGCAAACTACCACCCAGCTCTCAGAGACCACGCGACAAGTAGTACTAGAAGAGTCTTGGATTTCCTTGTCTAGCTGCAGCCCTGACCGGCATCAGGCTGCACATTCGGTAGTAAGGAGTCAATCACTGCTGGTGCTAGAACTCCGAGGTAGAGCCAGAACTCGTAGGCCTAGGAGCCAGAGTTCGAGAGGCTGGGGAGCCGAGACTAGCCCCGCCCCCATCTTGCGCCTGGGCCGGGCTGGCAGGGTTTGGGCGTGGCCCGCTAGCTGAAGTTGGCCGGGATCAAAGGGCGGAAAGCGGGCCTCCGCCCACACCCACTGAGACAGGAATCCGTGGCCCCGGGGGACAGAATCTTCAGCCACATTCCGGGTGCCCGGGGCCCAGCAAGGCAAGGGTGGGGCGGAGCTGGAGTGCCAAGACTGGCATCATGGAGCGTGGGAAAGACCGCGCTACCAGCACTCAGCTCCAGCTGCCTGGGAGGCAGGCGGCAACCTTTGCCAGGTCCAGGCAGTGGCCTTGCCCAATCTGACTGCCCTGGATGGCATTAGGCAGGAGGGTCAAAGGGGATCCACACTGCCAGTCCACTATAGGGAAAACTTGGCCCTCTGGAGCCTGAAGAAGTAGGCATTCCTGACTGCTGTACTGACTCTGGGCTGGTAGGGCCACCGTGTGGAGAGGGCACTGTTAGGTGGGCGTTCTACAGTTGCATGGGGCAGCAGGGGTCTTTATAGGACTGGATGGAGTTTTGCAAACTCTTCTCCTGCTGACTCATAGGAACCTGCCTGTAAACAGCAGCCCTGAAGCCCCTGTACTGGCCGAGGATAGACCCCTGGTCCCAGGGTCCAATTACTGCTTCCTCACACCACCATCACCTCAAGGTCAAGTAACATTCCTGGAGTCGTGCAGCAAGCTGGACGCAAGCTAGACACAAGCTGGTTCAGGGTAGACTTGAAAAATTCTAAGGCCCAAATCTTCCACTCCTAAGTGTCAGGGCCAGTGATGTCCCTTTCTCTGGCATGTGTCCTCAGTGGGAGAATGGCATCACAATACTACCTCCCTGAGTCGTCATGACGTTGTGGGGTCCCAGCCAATACGCTGCCTCCGGAGCCCTCTCTGGCTCCAAGAACATCTTATCTGTGGAGCTAGGTGCCCCCTTGTGGCCACAGTGTTAACTTAGGTTTTTGGCTAGCTTTCCCAGCCTATGTCCACGTGCCAGAGGAGGCCAGCTGGTCTCATCGCTGCTCCTCTGGGAGAACCTACTCAGTTTGAACCTTTGGGTGACCATGCTGAAGGAGATGTGGGTCAGGCTGAGGTCGATGGTCCTAGACTTCGTTTGCTATGACACAAAACTTGGGAAACCCACAGTGACTTAGCATAGGGCTTCTGGGACTGGACATCTATAGTCATCTATATGGTTTGGGACATGAATACGTGGGCAAGGCTTTGGTGACCAATGCATAAGAGCATGCACCTGTGCCTGTCTGTCTACACTCAGCCCGACACTCTCCCAGAGCCCAGAGCATCATGATAAAGCAACTGAGCAGCTGCGGAGGGGGTTTGGGAGAGGTGGCTGCGTAGGGGCTCCTGTGGTTTGCTCCCAGAAACTGCAACGATGACACATTCATCAGGCACTGTTCCATCGTGACATAGAAATAAAACCTTTTGCACAGATTGGTAGACAGAGGCATAAACCATCTGGTAAAGAGTTCAAGATGACTACAATTCACTGCCCTCGTGGCTTTCTCTAGTGGCTGTTTCGTAGCCCACACCTGGCATCTTTGACAGAGATGGGTCCCCTGCTCAGTGAGTGATGGGGCTCTGAGGAGGTTGGCCCAGGAGAAGGAAAGAGGTTTGTGTGCATCTCAGGGAGGGGGGATCCCATCTCTTCCTGATCTTACCCAGCAGGCCTAGGGTAGGAGTTGTGGGGACCACAACGAGGCCTCCTGAAACTCCCCTGCCAACATGCTCAGAGGGTCCCTATGAGTCCAGCGGATTGGTGGGCAGAACTGGATTCCCAGGGGGGAGGGAGTTGGGGCTGGGCCTATGGAGTGGTTGGGAACTCCACCTGAGTGCTTATAAGGCTCATCTTTCCTAGGGAGGGAATGGAGAGCGCAATCTCATCTCTTCTTGGTCTTGCTCTCCCCTCCCCTTGCCACAGACCTGTGCAAGTCATCACGTCTCCAGGGTCATGAATAACTGGTTTCTGTGCAAAACTCTATGTTGGGAGGGATGCCTCTGGGTGAGAATGCATTACACCTGGATTTCTGAATCTGCAAATTGAGAACAATAACAATACGTACTTCACCGGGTTATTTTGCAAATACAACACAGGCGAAGGCTTTGTGCACTCCTAGCATTTCTGCCTGGACATCAGGCTGCGGTCCGGTCCGCCAGACGTGCACGTGCGGGAACCGCAGGAAGTCAGAGCAGGTCACTCAGGTTCGCTCTAGACAGCGAAGGCAGAGACGAAATTCTGCCCTTTACCTGCTGAGGCTCGCTCCAGGGTTGCGGACTCCCCCGCTGCCGCCTGGGCAAGCCCCAGCGCGCTCCACTCTCCGTAGGGTATGGGTGGGAGTGGGCTCTGGCCCTAGGCTGCCGGCGGGCCAAGAGCCTACCCAGAAGGCGGAGGAGAAGGGGGATAACCCAGCTCGAGGACCAGAGGCGTGTGGAGCAGGGAGGGTCGTGGAACAGATTGTGATATTCCCAGTGAGAAGAGACTGGGCCGTAAACTCCAGCTCAAAGGGCCGCAGAGGGGTTGGGGATGTGGGGGGTTAATACACTCTGGATCCGGAGGCCAGAAGAGGCAGCAAGTTTTAGGATCCCGGATGAGCAGGAAAATCTCCCGAACGGAGGAGGCTAGGGGAGTCTTTTTTATCTGCAAGAAAAATCGCTAGCCATGTGTGCGTGTGTCTGGTAGGGGTGCGGGACTGTGGGAACTTTCAGATGTGATCCCACGGAAGAGTTGATAGGGGAGCGCTGACAGTACTGGGGACAGAAGCAAGCCTTGGAAGCTGGTTGAGCAGGTGTGTGTGGGAGGAGGGAGCACAAATATGCTCCGCCCATCCTGAGGCCGAGCAGACAGGGAGCACAAATATGCTCCGCCCATCCTGAGGCCGAGCAGACTTGGGAAAGTGGGCTGGAGCCGGCAAGGAGCCCTCCGCTAGTCTATGAACATGTGCAAGGACTGTCATAGCCACCAGGTGGCAGGCCGCCAGGCCACTGTTGGAAACCTAAACAGATTATGTCTTAGGTCTGTCTGTAGTTCTGCACTACACCACCCCTTCCGGGTAGCAGCCTCAAGGGGTCACAAATGAGGACAGAGAGAGCTTATCGGACTTGGTAAGGTGGTGTGGTGTGACTGGTTAGGAGAGCAACTAATAAAAGGTCCTGCATATTGTGGTCATCAGGATGGACTGCGCTAGAAAGACCTTCCTCCTTCACCGCCCCAAGTTCAGAGTTTACTCAGAATGTTTCCACCAAAGGCTTGAACGCTGAGCTCAGAGTGCCCACAGTAGGGTCTCTTCGATTCACCTTTCAAGTGTGTGATGTTGGGGTCAAGAGAAGCTGAGGCCCCTGTGTCTCAGTGGGGTGTCTCAGTGGGGTGTCTCAGTGGGGTGTCTCAGTGGGGTGTCTCAGTGGGGTGT
>NC_034596.1:106899067-106902887 GCF_900095145.1 Mus pahari | reverse complement strand
CAGTGGGGTGTCTCAGTGGGGTGTCTCAGTGGGGTGTCTCAGTGGGGTGTCTCAGTGGGGTGTAGGTGGGAGGTCTCAGAGAAGCCTGAGTGTCTAGAGGAAGCTGAGGTGAAGCTAGAGAATCAGCAGAGCCTCCAGGGGTGCTGGCCAACAAACAGGACTTGGTGGACAAGGAGCTGTGAGTTCAAGAGCTGGCTAGGGCCGTGCTCGCTCACGTACAGGGCTGCGAATGGCTGGAACTTCAGTCAGACCTGGAGCACCTTGTGAGATGGTACCCAAGAGGAAGAAGGTGAGATGGGATGGTGACCCGGGGCTGCCCCTCCATACCTATGTGAGGGTGGGCAGGCAGGGTGTGTGGCCTCTCATACCCTCAGCCACATCCTCTCAGGAGTATGGCATGGCTGTTTTGGTGTCGCATGAGGGAGGGACAGGAGATAAGGTGTCTTCACAGTTCTTTATCTTCCCCTCTAGGGATGTGGGAGCTACAGGGCTGGCGTGTTCCTCCTTTTCCTTCTCTGGTGTTTACTTTGTATCTCTGCCTCCAGGATTTGGAGAAGGTGGATAGAAAGTTGCCCAGAAGGCATGGCTGCTCATGGCTGTAGTCCCGGGACTAGGGAGGTAGAGATGGGTAGATCTCTGTGAGTCTGAGGCCAATCTGGTTGGTCTATACAGTGATTTCTGGGACAGCCAGGGCTATATAGTGAGACCCTGTCTTTTAAAAAAAAAAAAAGGTATTCACAGGATGCAGTTGAGATAAATGGCAAACGTCTCCCCTTTCCCCATGGCTGGGGGGTGGGGGACTGAAGGGGGGCTGTGGGGCTGGTGGCAGGCGGCTGGGAGCTGAGTGTCTCCTCAGCTGATCCCCTAGGAACACAGTCACCACTATCTTCATTTTGTGCCTGTGTGAAATGCTTAAATCCTCCCCAACTTGTAGAAACACAGCCCCCCTTTTTTATAAGCCTCATATATTCTCATTATTGATATATATCAATATATACAATATAGGCAGGTGGTAAGTGTTCCCAGGTTGCTCAACCCTTTGTCCCCAGGAGATGGTGGTAGCCGAAGAAGCTGCCAGGTCTGGACCAAAGAAGAGCTGGCCCAGAAAGAGGTGACATGAGACCAGAGCTCCAGGATCTGAGCAGGAGTTGTGGGTATCAGCCAATCAAGGGTGTTTGGGGATTGAACTGTGAGAGGCTACATCCCCCAGAAGGACCTGGAAAGCTTCAAGGACCCCACTGACCATGCTCAGACAAACACACCAGTTGGCCACCACTTCTTTGGGTGGGAGGTGTCTCCCTCCTTGTTTAAACAGTAGGGCTCGTCGAGAGAGATGACCAAGAGGTGACCCTGGAGGGATGGGACTGGGGGCTTAGGACACTGGAACAGGACGTCTCCCTGTACAGGGAACGTTCAGTCACTTCTAGCTGCTTTCCTGCCAGGAGCTGCAACGGGCCCCAGAGGCCTGGAATACTCCAGCTTGGGTTGGGAGAATGTTTGTCACTGTGGTCTGAGAAAGTTTCTGGTTGAGGTCTCTGGGGTCTCTGTATTGAGAAACTATCCTAGCCTTGCATGGTGGCAAATGCCTATAATACCAGCACCAGGAAGTGGAAACAGAGATTTCCAGTTCAAAGCCTGCCCTGGGTTGTGTAGCAAGGCCCTTTCTCAAACAAGAAGAAAAAAAAGGGGAGTTAGAGAGCTGCCTCAGGGGTCAAGAACACCGGCTGCTTTTCTGGAAGACCTGGGTTCAATTGTTCAATTCCCAGCTCCCACATGGCAGCTCAGAACTGCCTGTGACTCCAGTTCCAGGGGCGCTCTCTCTCTCTCTCTCTCTCTCTCTCTCTCTCTCTCTCTCTCTCTCTCACACACACACACACACACACACACACACACACACACACACATATGCAGGCAAAGCACCAACGCATAATAAATAAAGTTTATTTTTTTAAAAAAAGGCAAGAAAAAAAGAAGACCTCACAACCTGCCCCAGGCTATTTGCCATTGACCAGTGTACCCAGTAGGAAACCAGCATACCCATTGCCTCCTCCTCCATGCTGGCTTCCAAGCTTCAGCAGCAGGCATTAGCTTGGGGCCAAAGTGATCTTTTCTCACCAGAGGTGCTGCCAGCTACCTGCCTCATTTTCTTCAGCCTGGCAGCAACCCTAAACCTAAACGTAGCCCGCCCACCGTTTCTCAGAAGCAAAGTCTTCCGCAGGTGAAGGCACTCTGCTGTGTCAGGACCCCTGGGTACAGCCAATGTAGCTCAGCGTGATCTGCCCCTCTTCCTGCTGCTGCTCTTGGGGGGTAGTTTAGGGCAAAGGGTGTGGGAAATCAAGTCTTAGAGTCTGGAAGATTGAGCCTCTGTGGTGATCTGGGGCAGGGAGCTCAGGGGAGGTGGCCTAGGAAACCGCCAACTTCCTCCTGAGCCTCTCTGCCCAGCTCTGCTTGTCAGAGAGACAGAGTGAGACCGGAGGCCTCGCTTGGCTCCAGATGCTGGGGTTGCCTGAGGATTGGATACAAATAGAGAGATGGGGGTAGGTGGAAGGAGGAGTGAAGGAGCGCTGAGTAGAGGGAGATTTAGGAGAGTGACTCAGTGGTCGGGCGTGAACAGGTGTGTAGAGGGATGGACCCACAGAGGAAGAAGGGGCTGGGAATGGACAGCTACAGAACAGGAAAGAGCCGTGCTCACACTGCACGATCCTTTTAACTTCATGTTCGAGACCACAGGCACAGGACTGAATAACTCATGAGCTAAGCAGAGGTCATAAAAACATAAGGCACGGAAAACAGAATTGTAGCAAACACACTGCATGTCCAGACTTGCGGCCAAAGCAAGACTGTGGTGTCGGGAAACGGCTCCAACCCGTGTGTAGTAAAGACAGTGCCTCGGGACTGGGAAGTGTGTGGTCCCTGACATTAGGGCTGGCACAGAGGGGGGTGTGGGGGGAGAGGTGGTGACTGAACCTATACCTGGGTGCATCTGTTCTGCACTGGATGCCTGAAGGGGCTGAATTTCACTGTTTAAATTTATACTTCAAATTTGAAAGATCACATGTAGGACAAGGAAGTAGGTTAAGTCCCAAGAGCATTGAAAAACAAAGATAAAAATCAACAGTTAAAAAAAAAAAAAGTCCATGAAATAGGATATAGTAGAGATCCGTTCTGTGATGGGAGATTTAAAAGATAATAAACCACAGACTGATAGAATGAGCCATGTGTCAGCTGAAGTGTTGTTCAGAATACATAAAGACCTCTCAGAAGTCAACAACATAGGAGCCCAGTTTTAAAATGGGCTAAAGACCTGAACAAGTACAGCACCAGAGAGGGGACGCAGGGGACAAGGGACTCACCATTCATCATCGAGCCAAAGCAGATGAAAACCCCAGGCACTGCAGCTGCACCCGCCAGAACGGCAACGTGCAGACACAATGCAGCAAAAACCATGCTCAGCTATAGCTGGGGAGACAACACAGGGGTCAGGCTCTGTGAAAGGGCACGGAGCGATTTGTCACCCCTCAACTACCCAGAGATGGTGCTGAAAATCTTCCAGCAGTTAACCAATCCACGTTGGAAACTACCCTTTCAACTGGCCAGTCGCTAAACAGCCAGAGCCCATCCAGAAAATGAAGTGCCACTTAATGGGGGGAGAGGGAGTTTGCGGGCAGTTCTCATCTGTGGGCGGATTTCCAAAGCAGTTCTCTTACAGGAGTCAGAACCAATAGGAAGGGCAAACCCAGAGAAAAGGAAGAAAGGAAGGAAGGAAAGAAGGAGGGAGGGAGGGAAGGAGGGAGGGAGAAGGAGAGGGAGAGGGAGAGGG
>NC_034596.1:106871942-106899044 GCF_900095145.1 Mus pahari | reverse complement strand
GAGGGAGAGAGAGAGAGAGAGAGAGAGAGAGAGAGAGAGAGAGAGAGAGAGAGAGAGAGAGAAGACAAACACTAGGGAAAGACTGAGAGCTGTCATGAATGAGTGTGGTAGGGGATACACAGCTACGTCATTGTTAAATCTGTAGACATGAGTATTGGAAGATGATTTTTCTCTGTGCAGATTAAACAGTGCAAAACAGCTGACTTGGCACCTTGAGGCCCTTGCTCCTCAACCTCATGATGTGAGTTCAATTCCCAGACATCACGAGGTGGTAGGAGAGATCCGACTCCTGAAAGTTGTCCTCTGACCTCCTACCAAGCACCATGGCACACACACCTACCCATGGCACACACCTACCCATGGCACACACACCTACCTACCCATGGCACACACACCTACCCACACATACCTACCCATGGCACACACGCCTACCCACAGTAAGTAAATAGATGCAAAATCGGCTTTTAAACAAAAAGAAATCCCAAAGACGCTGTGTATACAATTGTATAGTCACGCTGTAGGAAGTAGGTGAAATGAACCAAGCACTCGAGAAATAAGGCTCCCAGAAGACCCGGAAGCCTGGACAGTCTTCTATCAGACAGACTGAAGTAACAGCTCCAAGGTTCCTAGGCTCCATTTGGGGGCTGAAAGGCCCTATTTTGCAAGTGGAAGGTTTAGAGGACAGTAACCTGCGACCTCACAGCGTGCTGGCCTCAGAAACAACTGCAGCCCTCTGGCAAGGTGGTGGTTCGATTGGACAGCAGCCCTGGAAAGATGGTCCCTTGGGTTGTTGTTGGGAAGAGCACCCACAAACTGCCCAGCTGAGCACCCACTCACCTGTCACCAGGGAGCCAGCCCTGGAAAGTAAGAGCCTGCCTGAAGTCACAGGGCAGCAAAGGCAGCCCAGGCGGTGTGCCCTTGTGACTGGCATGGAGACACCTGCGGCTTCTTCAGGTGGGTGTGGGCTAACAGGCATGGGCAGCCCAGGCGGTGTGCCCTTGTGACTGCCATGGAGACACCTGCGGCTTCTTCAGGTGGGTGTGGGCTAACAGGCACGTGTCTGGTTATGCTCTGGGGTGTGTCCACCAGCATCTCAGGTGGGTGTGGGCTAACAGGCACATGTCTGGTTATGCTCTGGGGTTTGTCCACCAGCATCTTGGTCTTGTGGGCAAGTGAGGTTGCAGCTGGGGTTTTAATGGGGGGGGGGAGGCGTGACTTTGGGGTGCATGGCTTACCCACTACCCCGGAAGGAAGCCACAGAGCCTAGCCATCTGTAGTTGAAGGGACAGGAAGTAGAGCTGGTTCACCTGATCAAATTTTCTCCTTGGTGGGAGATGTATCCCTTGCGGTCTGAGAGGGCCCATGTGTCCCTGGATTAGCTATTGCTTCATGAAGCATGTGGTGCAAGACTCCCAGGCTTAGGATGCAGTCTGCCCATGTGACCAGGAGGGGTCCTGTAGGGCGGACAGCTCATTAACCCCTGAAGCTGCAGCGTTTGGGGTACTTGGTGACTTTAGCCTTAGACCTCCCCTGCTAGTTATGAGTGAGGGGATCCCATAAGGCACCAGTCAATAACCCAGTGGGATCCCCAGCCTTTGAGAACTGAGGTGGCTACAGTCCCAGCGCCCTGTTTCTGATAAGTACAGAGAGGTGACATCAGTGGGGCGCTCTTTTAATGGGGTTCTCACTTCCACATCTGCACGTCTGGGATGGTGTCATGGGTGTGCGGCACAGAGAAGAGACCAGACCACAGCACCCAGCGCAACCCTGGGCCTCGTAGTTCCCCCACCTCAGTCACTTCTGCTTTCAGAGGCAAAGGGAGGGAAAAAAACATTGTTCCAGGTTTTCTGGGCCTTCCCCGCTGTGTGTCCCTATGGTTGTCCTGGCCTCGGCTGCCAGCTTAGGTCCCCCAGCTTTGTAGATTCGCCTGGCCGGGTGTGGTAAGGAGGCAGGGCAATGGTGCAAGAGCCTCCCAGGTCTCAGCATCTTACCTGGAGTCATGACTAGAGCCTGCTCCAAATTTTGTGTTGGCCACAGCAGCCACTGGGCTTCATATACAGCATCGTGGACAGTTGGAGTGCTGGAGGGGCTTTCTGTGCTGGCCCTTAAGTAGCACCCCTGTCTACACCCAGCGGCAGCAGTGGCGGCAGCGGCGGCGGCGGCAGCAGCATGCCCCTTGTGTACCTCCAGGGATGCTACATGTTCCCTTGTGGTGGAGGTGCTGGTGGTCCCCTGTGCTGGGAGAAGGCCTCCAGGTGTGATCCCAGGCGAGGATTGGGTGGCTTTGCTGCAGGTGCAGGGGGGTAATTCCCTGGTCATGGAGAGGCCAGTTGAAGACGGTCTGGCTGCTCATGTCTCCAGTTTCTTATTTCCAGTCTGCCCTCAGGCCATGGACATGGCTGACATCCAGATGACACAAAAATGGAATCTGCAGATCTGGAAAGAGGGATGCTTTCTTCTGTGTGCTTATCTCCAGGAAGCTTGGCACCAGGCAGACAGGAGTGCGCCCACACACTCTACTGTGCACTTCTGCATTTCAGTGCAGGCTTCAGACTGACTCATGGGAAAGACCCTTGGAGCAGGCAGTACCAAAGTCTGGGGATGGCCTTTCTTGCTAGGGTTTTTCTCGGCTCGAGAGACCTTTAGGGTAAACACAGACAGTTCCGGGAAGCTGCTGAGAATGGATCTGGGTGCTGAGGGTATCCACTGAGGGGTTGTGGGGCTAAAGCATAGAGACCTGAGAGATGGGCTGGGGTGGAGAGCATACTGGTCTTTCCTGGGGTGAGAGGAAGAAGATGTGTCTTGCTTGGCCTGGCACATAGTAGGTGGTCACTGATCAGGCCTCTGCCATCCTGTGGGCTGGCCATTAAAAGGTATCCTGTCTCTCCCCCCCCCCCCCGAGTCCTGGGAGCTGGTCCTGCAAGGTGCCCACTAGCTCCAAACACTCTCAGTCTCAGGCTGGGTGACAGAGGGCCACGAGGATCATCTTTGCTGCTACTCCCTCTGTCAGAGAGGGGCACCGGTGAGTCGAGAGATGGAATTAGGGACAGAAAAGATGTTCGGGGGGGGGGAGTGGAGCCAGATGAAGGACCACGTAGCCAGGGCTCTAGTCCTGAAGAAGACTTAGATTTCCCAGACCCTCCCTGTTGCCTCTAGTCCCCGCAGCGGGGCTGGTACCTAATAGACAAGATGCTGAGATCCAGAGCTATGAACCCTTCGGACATAACTGTCTGTAATTTCCAGTTGTCAGAGCCAGGTTGACTCCATCACAAAGCAGAGAAAAGGAGAAAGTCAAGAGCAGGGCCCAGGAGAGGCATGACCATGGATGGGGTTTCCTCAGGCGAGTAGCTGTCTGAGGTCAGATGTGATAGGAAACCAGGGGGAGGAAGAACAGGTAGGTGCCAGGCAGGGCTGGAGTTATGTTCAACCTATGCCCAGCCAAGGAGCCAGCTCTACCCCAGCCTCCGGGGCTGCTCACAGACAGTGCCACTGGCTTAGCAGGTCTGGGAGGAGGTTCTGGACCCTGACTGAGTCAACCTGGAATCTTCCTGGGTTATTTCCAGAGGTAGAGATGGAATGTCCCATATTTCTACACTAAGGAGGGTAGCTGGTCAAGATACTGCTCCTAAGATGTCTCAAAGCAGGTTCCCCAGCTGCCCTAAGTCCCCCTGAGTGCTCTGGGCTCTCCATCCCGCCTTGAGACTTCTTGCCTGGCATAGACTGCCATCCTGGGATGTGTGTGCGTGGATATAGGCAGCAGAACTCCTGTGAGTCTCTGGTTTTGCACTCAGTAACTCCATGCCCTTGGATGCTTCCTCTCCACGGATCCCCTCAACTACCCTGCTGAAAAGGCAGAAGAGCTGCTCAGGGTGGTTCTGGTCAACTCAAAGGGGAAGGGTCTCAGTTCCTCCCTCCCTCCCCGACGCTGGGAAAAATACCCTTCAAGGCCAGAACTCAAGTAGCTGTCCTTGGTTGTAGGATAAAGTCCTGGGGTTGGTTTCTGAGAGTCTTGGAAGCTATCAGGCCAGCACTGGGGAGAAACCCCAGGGGTTAGGTGGGACTGCCAGAGGTTCGAGGGTTGAAGCAGCCTGGGCCCAGCTGGGGCCCAACAGAACATTGTTCAGAACAGTGACTTGTGATTCATACTTGGAGAACCCCTCTGTCGAAGGAACCAGGGCATTGAGAATTGGCAAGCCCTTGGGGTGACACGTCTCAAAAGCCTCTTCTGCTTCCTCGTCTGCTTTGGGCG
Source organism: Mus pahari (assembly GCF_900095145.1). NCBI lineage: Eukaryota > Metazoa > Chordata > Mammalia > Rodentia > Muridae > Mus > Mus pahari. The sequence goes on along the minus strand of NC_034596.1, from coordinate 106,894,795 downwards.
TGTCCCTTCAATACTTCCTTTGCTAGGACTGGAGGCCTCTTGCTCTCTTGTGTACGATAGGCCAACTCCATAGAAACTTCTATTTCGCGTCTCCCTTGGCATTAATAAGGCCCAAATGTGGGGAAGAGGAGGATAGAACTCTCCTCTGAGGGATGATGATGATGATGATGATGATGATGATGATGGTGGTGGTGGTGGCAAGAGGAAGGCAGAGGGGCTGAGGCTTGACCCTGAGTACTCCCATCGCTGCTGTGGGATCAGGTATCCTGTTAACACACAATAAACCCAACAGACAGCTAGGTGTCTGGAAGCAGGCGACCATACTGACAATCCCAAGGAGACAGACCATGCAATTACCATTACAGAGGCAGCTTGTCAAAGCTGGGGCAACCTTTTTGTCCTTTAGAGTCACGGAGAATAATGACTGTTGGGGTTAGAGGGAACAGCACCACAGATAATAACACTGGTTGCTCTTACAGAGGACCTGAGTTCAATTCCCAGCATCCACATGGTGGCTCACAATGTTTTGAACCAGTTCCAGGAAATCCGGTGCCCTCTTCAGGCCCCTGTAAGTACCAGGACAAACATACCTAAAAGCAAATAGCCACTGGCTGGCGAGATGGCTCAGTGGATAAGAGCACTGACTGCTCTTCCGAAGGTCCTAAGTTCAAATCCCAGCAACCACATGGTGGCTCACAACCACCCGTAATGAGATCTGATGACCTCTTCTGGTGTATCTAAAAGACAGCTACAATATACTTATTTATAATAATAAATCACTGGGCCTGAGTGAGTGGGGTTGACCGGAGTGAGCAGAGGTCCTAAATTCAATTCCCAACAACCACTCGAAGGCTCACAACCATCTACAGTGTACTCATATACATGAAATAAATAAATCTTTTTTTAAAAAAAAAGAAAGAGAAATGAATGTTTGACAAGAACATACCAAGGATGCAAAAACCCATAAATCCTAAATAGAGGCATGCCTGCTGATCTTAAGTCAACTTGACAAAAGCTAGAGCCAACTTAAAGGAAGGAACCTCAACTGAGAAAATATCTCCGTAAGATCTAGCTGTAAGGCATTTTCTCAGTTAGTGATCAATGGGGGGGGACCAGCTCATCTTGGGTAGTGCTACTTCTTTGCTGGCGGTCCTGAGCTGTCTAAGAAAGCAGGCTGAGCAAGCCATGGGGAGCAAGCCAGTAAGCAGCACTCCTCCATGGCCTCTGCATCAGCTCCTGCCATCAGGTTCCTGCCCTCCTTGAGTTCCTGCCCTGACTTGCTCTTTTGTCATAGTGTTTCATCATAGCAGTAGACTATGCCTGTCCTGACCAAGACAGGGTCTCAGGGGAGAAGTGGCCCATGCCCTCCATGGATGACACGTGTCCATCTACAGACAACAGATAAGCAGCATACACTCACCTTACAGGGGAACACCATCCAGCCATTAGGAAGAAGCGTTCAGACACCTGCTGCAGCTGGGTGAATCCAGAAGACACTGTGCTGAGCACCATGCGCAAGGCACACAGGACAAATAGTGTTTGATGCCACTGGTGCTGAGGTCCCTAGATCGGTCACCTTCATAGAGTCAGCAGGTTGAACTGGGTAGGGTTGCGTTACTGAGCACAGACTTTCAGCTTTACAAGGTGAAAGGCTCTGGAGATGATGGTAGGTTCTAGGAATAGTGGTCAAATGGCCATTTTATAATGAGCTTCAGCCACGTTAACGTTGAACGCTGAATGCTGAGAGACCTGTCTGGTTTGCCATGTTGCGGCCTCCAGGGCAGGCAGGCAAGCGTACGGCTTGGCGCCACCCACAAGAACTAATAAACTCAAGAAGGTTTCTAACACCTGCCTATAGAATCCGAAGAAGAAGTTGCTATTCCTTGTGGAGAATGGAAGGCAGAGCTCTCGAGAAGGCTGATCAGGTTGCAGGAGGCCATGTCCACTTGTGCCAGAGCCATCAAACCCCTTTGCCCTCCAAGGTCATGTATGAGTGGCATCGTGGTCAGAGCCCAGGGAGGACCTTTCTGTGCACTAGATTCCTTGAAGGTCATGGCCCACGAACAGCTGCTTTCAGAAAGTTAAGATGGACTGTCTTCAGGCCCGCCTGCCAGCTGCCTGCCCCACACCCCTGAGGGCCAGCTTTCTAGGGACTGTACTGCCACCCACACAAATATGTAAATGTCTGTTAGGGGTGTGGTGAGAAAGAAAGAGGCCTCCAGCCTCACAGCCTTGAAGCCTGGCGTGACTCTCGGAGAGCAAAGGAAAGGATTCCTGCCTTTGGACTTAGGCAGGGATCTGCTGTCTGGGTCATGACCTTTCAAACTGCTCTGTGAAGCTGTGCTTAGTCAGCTAGCGCTTCTGAAGGTGTTAACTGTACACAGGCTACCAAGGCCAGCTTTGCCTTCAGTTTTGAGGACTCTGGGAGCTTTCAGGGATGGGGCCAACATCCCCAAGCCTAGAGCCAGCCGCCTTTGGGCTGAGTGTGGCTAAGTTAGCGGTGGGTACCAGCAGTGGCCACCTGCCTTTTTCCAGAGAAAACGGGTTACATCTGGGTGTAAGATGTATGAGCCCAGGGCCACTAGAAGCTTCTGGGCCCGTCATCCCAAGCAGTCATTAGAGGTGGGGCTGCCACAGTAATGCCAAGTGCTTACTCTCTGTGTTCCTGTGGCTCTCACAAGGAAAACCACTTGGAGAGTTCCTGGGTGAAGGCTTCGTTCTGAAATAAAGGATGGTTTCTCAGACAGAGCTGGAGTGGAAGTGTGCCCCCGAGGGCTCTGCCCCCAGGAAAGGATTGGCCAGGACGGTTGGGCTCATGGTAGAGCTTGCAGAGCACCAGGCGGGTGTTCCAACAAGAACCAGTGCCAGGTCTGAATGTAAAGAGCTGGTGATGTGACTTGCCCTGCCTGACTCAGGATCAGGTGGGGACCAGTCCTCCTGTGGCTGCCCGGATGAGCCGTCTGAGCCCCCCGTCTCTCAGTTCTCGGCACCTGAGTAGAGCCATCGTCAGAGCAAGGTCAGACAGGTCTGGAGCTGTTTTTCTGTCATCCCAACCCATTGTCATCACAGTGATGTAGGCCTGACGCTAGCCTGCGTTGTGGTTAAGGGAGTTTCAGAGTGAGCGTGCTCAGACACCCCCCCCCCACACACACACACTACTTCCTGAAACCTCTCAACTGGGCCTGCAGAGGGGTGCTCAGCGCTGCCTCAGGACGGGCCTGCCCTGTGCTGCCTCGGGACGGGCTTGGGTAAGTCAGTGGATCCTTGATCTGGGGAGTGGGTTGAGGGGACAGGCTCTCCATAGTGGTTCTGAGAGAAATGTGATTTGATGGCGTAACAGTGCGGCTTAGCCCGACTCAGGGGCACCATGCCACCTATGTAAGGACATAGGGACAATAGCGTGTGTCAGACTGCTCTTCCCTACGTGGATACTTCTGGAAGATCTTTACCCTAACTGTAGATACAGACGAGAGTAGAAGGACTGGACCTCCTCTGACAGGGAACTGAGGGCCACAGAGGCCTTGGGAACATCCAGGGCAGTATGGCTGGTGGGGCTTGGGGCTCCTCCTCCTAGGAGTTACCTAGGGTTAGAGGCAGGCTCTGAGGAGGGGTGAACAGTGGGGCGCTCCCGGGATGGGGCTTGATCCTGGCTGACTCGGAAGCCAGGCATTTGGAGTGCCAGTCAGAGGAGACCTTGTAACGTCTACTAGGTTTGTGAGGACAGAGGCATGGAGTGCCCAGCCACCGAGGGCTGTGAGCAGCTATTATGGTCTTACTGATGAGGGCACATGGCGCCATGTCTTAGGGGCGAGAGCGGAGATGCCCCGAGGGGAGGTGGGAAGGAGAATAGCTGGTGCAAGTACTCAGCTTGGAGATCAGTGAGACCGAGGTGTGCACCATCGAGAAGTGTGCTGTGGGGGATGGGCCCCGGAGCCACAGGACTACAGTTAACACTAGTAATTTAACGGTTCCTGCCAAATGGCGTTCTGAATGTGAGTCAGTGTTCTGAGTTTGAGGAGGAGGGAGTTTTGTTGTTGTTGTTGTTATTTTTGCCTTTCTCCTCCCTCTCTATCTCTCTCTCTCTCTCTCTCTCTCTCTCTCCTCTCTCTCCTCTCTCTCCCTCTCTCTCTCCTCCCCCCTCTCTCTCTCTCTCTCTTTCTCCTCTCCTCTCTCTTCTCTCCTCTCTCTCCTCTGCCCTCTGTCTCCTCTCTCTCTCCTCTTCATCTTCTCTCTCTCCTCTTCTCTCTCTCTCTCTCTCTCTCTCTCTCTCTCTGTATGTGTTCACATGTGTGTGTGTGTGTTTGTGTGTGTGTTTCCATGTTTATGAGCACACTTGGGTACACACACACACACACACACACACACACACACACACAAATGTGGAGTCCAGAGATTGATCCAAACCATCCCCAGTTGCTCTTCCGTTTTCCTCCTTGAGGCAGGGTCTTTCATTCAAGCCCAGAGTCTACAGATGTGGCTACTCTTGCTAGCTGGCTTGCTCTGGGGATCTCATCTCTACCTCTGAGGGTGGAATTGTAGGCGGACTGAGACAGGAGCTAGGTAGGCATTTATGTGGGTTCTGGGGATCCAAACATAAGTTCTTATACCCATGAGACAAGCACTTTTACCGCTGAGCTGTCTCCCGCCAGGCCCCAGAGAAGCCCATAAGAGGATGGAAGAGTGAACAATCAAAGCAACCCAAACAGCCAGAAATTCCTGTAGTAGAGAAATATGGCACAGTGTGCTGGTGGCTCGCTGGGCCAGGCCAGCCACGCTGGCTTACAGTTCACCTCTCCAAGGAGCGGAAACAAAGTGCGTCGTCTTCCCTTTGTGCTTTCCTATCCATTAGGAATGCTCCACAAACTGACAGGACTGTCACCGGTGGTGGCAGAGCACAGGGCTCAAGGGCCATAGCATCACAGGTGGCGTGTTGCCTGTGGATGTCCTGGCCACCCCAAGTACCTCTCTTCCTGGAAGATGGGTCTCCTGAGGGGAGGGGCTGCATAGTGTGAGAGTGGGCCTAGGGAAGGCTGGAGGCAGGAGAGTGGACGTGTGAAGGATGGTGGGAGCAGGTGGCCATGAAGAAGGTGTGGATAAGGTCAGTATGAGTCTGAGGACTGGTGGCAAGGGGAAGCAGGGGTGTGGCTGGGAGTTAGGACAGGTAGAAGAGGACATCCAGGGCCGGTTCACCACGTAGCCTGGTGGCTACAGATGACGTGCTAAGGTCATCATTCCAGTTATGCCGCCCTTTGTCCAACGGACACTTGATGGCGTTCAGCCTGCTACAGGTCCATCTGAGTAACGGAGTCCACCAGCCCAAGCAGCCATCACCACCATGTGGGTGTGGCTCTTGTGGGTATGGTGAGCCTCAGGAGTACGGTAGGGCACTCACTCTCTACCACGTTCTCGGAAGGTTTGGGAGCACACTGTTGCCGAGTCCTGATGAAAGTTGGCCATGATCTTCTACCCTCAGGGCTCAGCCATTTCCAACTCTCTCACAGATGACACACACCACTGAAGATGGCCCAGGACATCAAGAGGAAATGTCACGACCCAGAGCCAGGCCTGCCACCCACAACAAACAGAGAGGCCAGTGTCTGCTTCTTGGAGAAGACAGATGCAGGACCCTTCTCTTCTCCCTTGACTTTCCATATCCGTACTCAGTTCAGGGATTCCTAAGATGGCCCAACCCAGCTGCACTTCTGAGAGAAGCCTATCTCTTGGAGCATGGGGCTGTTGACCCTTGTCCCTTCCTGTGGAAGAAATAGTCTAGTTGTGGCAAGACATCCACAACAACTGATCTGGCCAGGTTAGGGACCCTTGGAGCTTAGACAGGAAAGGGAGGGGCTCTGAGTGTTCTGAGGGACCCTTTAGCACAGAGAAAACAGACAGGGGAAAGGAAAGTGGCAGGTTGGGAAAGGGACAAGCCTAAGGCATGGCGTGCCCTGAGCACAAAGGATAATGACACAAATACAAGGCCAATAGCTGTGTCAGCTACCCAAGAGCAGCCAGGGTGAGGAGCCACATTATAGTGTAGGGATTCAAGAGCATCCCCCCTTCTCTGGTGTCCTAGTGCAGGGTGCTCTGGCCTGAGCCTCATGGTGGCTCTTCTTTGATGTAAGTGTTGATGCTCTGTGGATTAGGGGACATGACCCAGGTGGGGATATCACAGCCTTGTTTTGTTCTGTCTAGGCTGAGCAGTTAGTCCCAACAGCTCACTCTGCCTCCCTGGCCAGGTTCTGTGCACAGGTGACAGGGATGTGACTTGCAGCTATGGCAGTTTCCCACAGTGCATTCTCACCGCAGGAGGGAAGTGCGTGTCACGTTTTCTGTTGAGCCCTTGCTTCCTCTGGCTTCTACACCCCGAGCACCACCCCCTTCCCCACACTCAGGGTTGCTGGGTGTTTAGGATGAACATGGTGCAGCCCCTGTAGGGGACAGACCTGCCCTAGGCTGGCTCTGCGGCTGGCTTTACGGAACTTTAATTCTAGTTGCAGGAACGGCAAGTGCAGGCTTCTCACGGCTCTGACTCTGGGGCTCCATGCAGCCATGTGAACGGGGGGGGGGGTCATGCTTGGTGGTATTTTGAATTTGGAAGGAGCAGAAGCTTGCTGCACCAGATGTAGAGCAGAGAGTGACTGGCAAGCTGTTAAGGCCCACAGCATGCTTAGGACTGAGACCCAGAGGGACAGAAGGACACCTGTCCTGGTGCTCAGCAGGTTAGGGCATGGTGGGGTGATGCGAGGAACCTGCTGCGAGTCAATGCTTGGAGTGGCTCTCTTGCCTTCCCTGGCTTCGCCTCCCTTTGATGTGTGCTGAGGTATCTATCACTTTGCTCTTCAGAGGTCAGAGACCTTCTCGGGTGATCGGTTTAGCTTCCTGTTGTTTTCAGAAACCCCTGAGAAGGAAGCAGGGGATCTGGGCCCTCGTGCCAACTGGAGAGGCTCCAGGACTTGGTATGGATGTCTGGGAGCTCTTGGACTGGCTTCCGTCGGATCCCAAAGGTCACTCCCAAAGCCCCGTGTACGCTGGGGAAATACTGTGGTTATCTGCCTGACACACATGGCAGCCATGTGTGTTGGGGGAACAGGTGGGCAGCAGGTCAGACACACTTAACTTTTCAGGTCATTATTTTTAATCAGGAATATATAAAAAAAAAAACCTAGAAGGAATTTTAGCAAGTTCAAACTTTCTTAAGGGCGTTGGAAACTGACTGCAAAGTGGGGCTCTGAAATATTGGTACCTAGTGACCATCCCATTGTGTAGTGTCAGGGTGCCATGTCTTCAGAGGTCAGAACACTGATTTAGTTGTTTTTGTTAGCCTGATAGGCAGAAAAACAAAACAAGACAAAGAGACCGTTCTTCATGCTTTTGGGAGCTCTTAATTCTTCTGTGCAAGCTCATGTGCCATCAGGTTGCCAACTATAACCAACAAATAACAGTTTCAACTCTGGTATCCAGGGTGATGCTTTGATGCTCTCCGGCTTCCCTGGTGCCGGGTTGTCTGTACTGCATTCCCTTTGTTGACTGTGGGTGCTCTAGACTCTTTGTTGAATGAGTCAATCTGGGATGACAGGCATTGCAACAGCACACCTGGCAGGCTGGCTGGGTGGGAGGGTGGGTGGGTGGATGGATGGATGGATGGGTGGCTGGCTGGCTGGCTGGGGGGGGGGGGGGGGGGGGGGGGGGGGGGGGGGGGGGGGCGGGATGGATGGATGGATGGATGGATGGCTGGCTGGCTGGGTGGGAGGGTGGGTGGGTGGGTGGATGGATGGACGGACGGATGGACAGATGGATGGATGGGTGGGTGGGAGGGTGGGTGGATGGATGGATGGATGGATGGGTGGCTGGCTGGCTGGGTGGGAGGGTGGGTGGGTGGGTGGATGGATGGACGGACGGATGGACAGATGGATGGATGGGTGGGTGGGAGGGTGGGTGGGTGGGAGGGTGGGTGGGTGGGTGGGTGGATGGATGGACGGATGGACGGACGGACGGATGGACGGACGGACGGACGGACGGACAGACGGACAGACGGGTGGGTGGGAGGTTGGGTGGATGGATGGATGGGAGGGAGGGTGGATGGATGGATGGATGGATGGATGGATGGATGGATGGATGGGTGGGTGGGTGGATGGATGGATGGATGGATGGATGGATGGATGGATGGATGGATGTCAAGCAGGCTGGGTGGGTAGGTGGCTGGGTGGATGGGTGTATGTATGGATATATGGATGTATGGATAATTGACAGATAGATGGGTGGGTGGTGGCTGGTTGGTTTATTCTTATTGGCTTTTTGTTTTGTTTTGTTTTGCTTTGCTTTGTTTTATTTGCATTTTCACCTAACTCCATTTCAACATGCTCTTTCTCTAGGTTATTTTAAACTACCAGAGCCACCTTCACAAGGGGGTCCACAGAACTCACATAGGAGCCACCATGAGATCAGAACCCACCAATGCAGCAGGTGAGAGAATCTTGTTTGACTGAGACCTTGAAGAAGGCCCGGAAGAATTCCTATGTGGTACACTTGGTCTCATCACACAGTGAAGATCCAAGGCTTACGTGGGCCTGAGCAGGCAGCAAGAGATAGAGCCGTGCCAGGGAGTCTGTTCAGTTCAGTGTGGTTCTGGGAAAGGCAAGGCTGCAGCTTGGTCACAGACTGTGTTCCTTGCAGTTTTCAGTGAAACTGCATGGTGTGTGGGTAGGGTGGGGTGGGGTACAGAGATGGAGCACCTGAACTGAATGAGACTGAGACAGGGCAACAGCACAGAGGGAGGTGAGAGTCTGAAGTGGGATGGAGCAGTGAGACAGACAGGGCAGAAGGACAGAGGGGTGTCTGAACCTGCCTGAGGGGTTCACAGTGGGAAGAGCTACCCAGGTAAGGAGCTGTTTAACACCTATGGCTGTCTGTGGGGCCATCCCTCACCCTTGCTGCCTGCTGGCCCCAGCTTCTGACGGCAAGCTTTAGCACTGGGCTCCAAGGCAGCTCACCACCCCTGCAACCTCAGCCTCACTTTCTCTATTCAGATGTGATAACAGATGCCTCTGAGCGATGACCCAGGGCACCCAGATTGTGGGAGGAAGGCGCCTCACACCCACTGTCAAAAAGGAAGAAAAATAAACGCAGAAGCTGGCTGGCTGTCGCTGATCTCTGCCAAGCGGAGCAGACACCTGAAAGCAGCACAGGCTTCCTCAGAGCACACGCAGAGGCCACGTGACCCAGCAGACAGCAGGGACAGGAGTCAGGGACACCGATGCTCACATTGCTCATAACAGTCTAGCGGTGGCAAGCAGCCTAGGTTCCATGCACATGGGACAGGTATCACAGTGTCTATGTATGTTCACTGTGGAGTGCTCCTGTGCATGGAGCGTCTTGACTGGGGTGCTAGCCTGTCTTAAAAAGAAGAGGTGTTCTGACACATCCTATGACGTGGATGAACCCGGAGGATGCTACGCTCAGTAGACTAAATCTGCACTGATGATGAATCCATATGGGTGAGGCTGCTCTACAGACACAGGGAGAATGCAAGGGAGGAAAGTGTGTGTGCGTGTGCGTGCGTGTGTGTATGTGTATGTATGTGTGTGTATGTATGTGTATATGTGTGTATGTGTGTATTTGTATATATACATGTGTATGTGTATGTATGTGTGTGTGCATATGTGTGTATGTGTGTGTTTGTGTATGTACATGTATATATGCATGTGTGTGTGTGTGTGTGTGTGTGTGTGTGTGTGTATGTTTCTAGAAGAGCTTTAGTCTGCAGGCTGAGAAGATTCTAGAGGTGGGAACTGGCTCCACTCCGCACAGCAGACAGTCAGTTAGTGACAGCTGCATGCAGGGGAATAAAGGACTCAGAGAGAACGCTCTGTGCTATGTGTGTTCCATCGAGATTAAAAAGGAGGCCTGGAAAATGTATCAGTTGCCTGAGAAAGATTCAGGCTCTGTGGTTGGGGACAGGTCACCTTCCTAACAAGGAGCCCTCACCTGAGGAGTAGTGCGGTTGGTCCTTAGCTGGCATCCTGTCACTGATGGCCAGAGTTGAATCCATCCAGGCTGAGGACGATGGCATGGGCAGCTGAGATCCCAGGGAGTGCGGGACAATTGGCTGGGACAACCAGAGCCATGGAACAGATATCAGCCTGGGACCAGGGGGCAGTGCCCTTGGGGCCTCCAAATCTGACCCACGACATGGCTGAAGGCTTCTCCACCAGATGACCAGTGTGGCCAGAGAAAGAGGGTGTGGAGAGAATTCGCCCACCCACATCTGTCAAGGTCTGGGGTTGGTGACTGTCCTCACCACTCTCTGGTCCCACTAGCTTCCTCTAGCTGCAGTCTTTTGAACTCCTGATGTGTCTAGTCTGGTGTGTGAAACTTCCCTTTCACTTGAAAGATTTATTTATTAATTGTGTGTGTATAGCAGGCATACATATGCCACTGAGTGTGTGTTGCAGGCATATATGTGCACTGTGTGTCTGTAGCATTTATGTATATGCACTGTGTGTGTGTAGCAGGTATGCATGTGCACTGTGTATGTGTAGCAGGTATGCATGTGCCTCTGAGTGTGTGTTATAGGCATGCATGTGCACTGGACATGTGTAGCAGGCATGCACGTGTACTGTGCATCTGTAGCAGGCATGTACGTGCCACTGAGTGTGTGTAGCAGGCATACATGTATACAGTGCACATGTGAAAGTCAGAGAACACCTCAGCTAGTCAGGGTCCACTGCAAGTTTTGCCTGATGAGTCATCTCTCCAACCCCACCCCCATCGAGCTTCTTACTTTTTCTTGGTATTATAAATCTCCCTGAGTAGGAGTAGTTCCGTAAACGCCTACTGCTGTGTCATTTCTGCCCCACAGGAAACACCACACTGGGGGTCACCTCTATCCTTCAGAGCACCTCAGTCCCCTCTTCTGAGACCTGCCACATCTCCTACGAGGAAAGCAGAGTGGTCCTGGTGGTGGTGTACAGTGCAGTGTGCCTGCTGGGCCTACCGGCCAACTGCCTAACTGCCTGGCTGACGCTGCTGCAAGTCCTGCAGAGGAACGTGCTAGCCGTCTACCTGTTCTTTCTGTCCCTCTGTGAGCTGCTCTACATCAGCACGGTGCCATTGTGGATCATCTACATCCAGAATCAGCACAAATGGAACCTGGGTCTGCAGGCCTGCAAGGTGACTGCTTACATCTTCTTCTGCAACATCTACATCAGCATCCTCTTGCTCTGCTGCATTTCCTGCGACCGCTACATGGCCGTGGTCTATGCACTGGAGAGTCGTGGCCACCGCCGCCAGAGGACTGCCGTCACCATTTCTGCGTGTGTGATTATTCTTGTTGGACTCGTTAACTATCCAGTGTTTGACATGAAAGTGGAGAAGAACTTCTGCTTCGAGCCCCTGAGGATGAACAGCAGGATAGCCGGCTACCACTACCTGCGTTTCACCTTTGGCTTTGCCGTCCCTCTCGGCATCCTGGCATTCACCAATCACCAGATCTTCAGGAGCATCAAGCTCAGTGACAGCCTGAGTGCTGCGCAGAAGAACAAGGTGAAGCGCTCCGCCATCGCGGTCGTCGCCATCTTCCTGGTCTGCTTTGCTCCCTACCACGTGGTGCTCCTCATCAAAGCTGCCAGCTTTTCCTTCTACCAAGGAGACAGGAACGCCGTGTGTGCCTTTGAAAGCAGACTGTACACAGTCTCTATGGTGTTTCTGTGCCTGTCTACAGTCAACAGTGTGGCTGACCCCATCATCTACGTGCTAGGTACAGACCACTCTAGGCAAGAAGTGTCCAGAATCCACACAGGGTGGAAAAAGTGGTCCACAAAGACATATGTTACATGCTCAAAGGACTCTGAGGAGACACACGCACCCATAGCGCTTGCAAACACATACACCTTCCCCGATCCTGAGCACCCTCCAGGATCACAGCCAGCAAAGCTAGGTTGACTGTGCTCGCCAGAGAGACTGCCTGAGGAGCTCTGCTAAGCGGGCTCACCAGTCACACATACCCGATCCTTTGAGTCACCCCCTGGGGTGTCCACAGTACTTTGTTGGAACACACACTGCTGATCTTTCCTTCCTAAGGCCACCAACTCTAAAAGTATCTGTTCCTTAGATGCCCAGGACTTCAGGCTCCCCTCTACGGAAAGCGGGGCTTGCTAAGGAGAGTGTGGCTCTTAAGAGAGCTCTTTATCAGCAGTGTGCTCAGCAGGGCACTTGGCAGAACACTTTATTTCCCCATTGTCCAGGGGCTAACGCAGTTCATCTTGGAGCTTTCCACAGAGATGGAAGTGAACTGAGTTCAGAGTTACCTCCATGGGAATAGGAGTCCAACCCCTGTGGGCTCCCACTGGGGGCTGGTTATGAGTGCACATAATTGTCTTCTGGAGGAGCCATGGAGCACAGCGGCCAGTTGCTCCAGCTCCTAGTAGCCCCGGATATCCTCCCCAGGGGCCCCTCAACCATTTACATTAGGAAGTGCTAGTGGACACCCCAGGAATAGGTTGGTATAGCTGCTACCAGATAAGGGGATATCTGGCATCTGGCATGTCTTTCTTTGCCTTGCAACTTCTGGCCTTGACCTCACAGGGGAGGTAGGCTGGGGCTCCTGAGAGGGCTAGCCAGGAGCAGCCCCACTCTGCCTGTCTTCTCCAGTGTTGACTCTGAGTCAAATCCCGGCTCTGCTCCAAGAGCCTTGTCTTGCTGAGTCATTCTTGTGCTACCTCACTGGGTCATTCGCTGCTGGGACTGACACCGCCCCCTACCCCACCCCACCCCACCCCAGAGGCTTCTGATACACTTGGACCCTGAGTTTGGTGGGCCTCTGATCTTTCGGAAGCACACACAACACGGATGCTGCACTGGGACTGTGACCTCAGAGGTTAACTTCAGTTCTACCTTGTAAGAAGTACTGAGAATAAGCACACAGACTTCCTTTCCTTGCTGTTGGGCATTTTTGATTGTTTTCTTTTTTTTTTTTTTTTTTTTTGAGACGAGGTTTCTTGCACCTCAGAGACTGATCTTAAACTCACTAAGTAACACAGGAGGACCTGTTTTCTCCTGATTCTGTCTGCTGTCCCCATCTCTGGGGGTGGAATTACAAGAATGCACCAGCAGCCTCTGACTTCCTCTTCAGTGATGTGTGTGTGTGTGTGTGTGTGTGTTTGTGTGTTTGTGTGTTTGTGTGTTTGTGTGTTTGTGTGTGTGTGTGTGTGTGTGGATGTGTTGGCAGAGCCGTGGGGGGGGGCATGTGCGCACACAGTCCCGTGCACGAAGGCCAAAGGTTGACACCTGACATCTTCCTTGATATCTTCTTTCAGTGTGAGTCAGGGTCTCACACTGAAACCAGAGCTCACCAGTTTGACTGGACTAGTTAGCCGGCTTGCTCCAGTGATCCCTGTCTCTGCCTTGCACGCAGTGGGGCGGTACAAGCAGGCGGCCATGCTTGCTTGCCCTTGTGCCTTGCTTTGTTTTGTTCTGCTTTTAGACGACAAGTTTCTCTCTGTGGTCCTGACTGTCCTCCGTAGACCAAGCTGGCTGCTGTAGACGAGGCTGGCCTGGAACTCACAGAGATTCCCCCACCCCCCGCCTGTGCCTCCCAATTGCTGGGACTAAATGCATGTAACACCATGCCCAGCCCCACGCCTCCTCTTGTGTATGGTGCTGTGGATCCAAACTCTGGTCCTCATTTGCACAGCAAACACTCTAAGAACTGCCCCATCTTCACAGCCTCTCTACTTCCTTTCAAAAATAAGACTTTTTTTATTTTTACCTCTGCAGGCAGACATCTTTCCACTTGGAAGGCCAAACCTAGGATAGGAAGGTGAGCCCTTGGAACATGGAGACCCTAAGTGTAATGTGGCTGTGGTGAAGGGCAGGAAGGCAGAGTGGGCTGTAGGTTCCTAAGGTTTTCTACTGCCCTTGGCAAAGCGAAGCCAAGCCATCTCCCATTTCCATGCCCCTCCTCCAAGTCCAACCCGGCTGAGCGATGGATGTCCTGTTTTCTCTGAAGCGGTAATCTGCCCCCTCTCCTCCCTTCAGCCTTAGGGCTCTGACATCACCCCTGGGCCAGCACTGCAGCAAATCATTGGAATCCTGTGTGGACCATGTGGGGGCTAGCCTGACAGTCTCTGTGGGAAAGGCAGGTGACCAGGAGGTCCAGTAGAGTCCTGAGGGGTTTCTACTCTTGTGGGTCCTTCTCACCATAAAGCCAAAGTGAGGGAAAAGAACACACAGTGGGGCCGGGCACGGTGGCGCACTCGGGAGGCGGAGGCAGGCAGATTTCTGAGTTCGAGGCCAGCCTGGTCTACAGAGTGAGTTCCAGGACACCCAGGGCTACACAGAGAAACCCTGTCTCGAAAAACAACAACAAAAAAGAACAAACAGTGGAAAGGGGCTAGATGCAGGACACGCCAACGGAGTTTATTTTACTTATAACAGAAGCACATGTTCTGTAATGACTAAGGAAGACAAAAGATTCCAGAAAATGGTGATACTGGTGATGCTGTGGCCACCGACTGGTGACTACCCGTACTCCACCACAGGGATTTCCCAGTAGATATGTGGCCACAGTCAGGCTGAGCAAACGTGTGTGTGTGTGTGTGTGTGTGTGTGTGTGTGTTTGTGTGTGTGTGACAGAGAGAGAGAGAGAGAACACAGACATTTTTTTATTTTTTACCAATGAGCTAAATGCCCAACTGGGAATCTCTACTCTTATGGGTTATCAGGAAAGCAACTAAAATCAACAGTCCAGGAGGCTGGAGACAGACAGGAGGGTAGAGCCAAGAGTAGGCCTGTCTCTGAGGGTTCCTGGGAGTGAAGCACCAGACAGGCAGGTGAGGTTAGAAAATGGATGCTTGGTCTGGAGAGATGGCTCAGCGGTTAAGAGCACTGACCGCTCTTCCAGAGGTCCTGAGTTCAATTCCCAGCAACCACACGGTGGCTCACAACTATCTGGTGTGTCTGAAGACAGCTACAGTGTACTCAAATACATTAAGTAAATAGTAATCTTACAAACAAACAACGATGCTTGAGGAGACCCAGATGGACCTGGGAAGCCTGGATGTTGGAGCTTGTAACACTAGCATAGCCCCTAACAGGAAGGGCGGTGGTTACCCAAGGGGGCTCTAGGAACCTTCAACCTGTTTGGGCCAGGTTCATACAGGAATGTACCAGGAGACAAGCCAAGGACTTGCTGCAAGCTAATCTGTGGCGTGCCTGGCTCTGCCTTCTGAACAGTAGAGCGGCCACCAAAGCCCTGTGCCAGTGGCCTGTGTGGTCATATCTCCTTGGTCAGCCAGGACCAAGGTCCTGCTGGCTGAAGAGGTGGTGGGAAGTAAGAGCTCAGCCCCATCCAATACCTTCTGACTATTGCTTTGTTCCTCTCACATTAGCAAAGGTCTTGTCAGGGTGTTACCACTGACCACAGACCTTCAAACACCATCTGATTGGAAACTTCTTGGATGAGCCTGGGGTTAATAAGAGCCTAGTGAGTAGGCCAGATCATTCCTTCAGCTGCATTCATTGCTCACTCATTCACTAATTTACACACTCACTCACTTGCCCATTCACCCCTCGCTCACCCACAGACACACTCATTCACTAGTTTACACACTCACAGCCACTCCCACCCATTCTCCCTCCCTCACCCACAACACACTCATTCATCACTCACTCCATCAGGATTCATTCACCCCTCCCTCTTTCCCTTTCTCACATGCCACACTCTTTCCATTCCTCCCTTTCCTGCTCACTCTCGCCCTTGCTCATCTCTCCCTCCATCTTTTGCACACTACTACTCTTCTCTTTCCTCCCTTCCCTCCTCCCTCGTTGGCCTACCTACTCCACAAAGTGCCCCTGTAGTCCAGTAGTGAGGGAGGTGGGCCATGGTGAAGATCGCCATGCCATCCCGAGGTTCATGGAGGAGGGATGGAGAATGGCGAGTGTCTTAGGGTTGCTGTAATAAAACACCATGAACCAAAGTAGGCTGGGAGGAGGTGGGGAGGGGGAGGGTTTATTTCAGCTTACATGGTCCAATTGCAGTTCACCCTGAAGGGAAGTTAGAGCAGGAGCCTAGAGGCAGAACCTGAATCCGAGGCCATGAAGGGATGCTGCTTACTGGCTTGCTCTAGCCTTCTTATCTATCTATCTATCTATCTATCTATCTATCTATCTATCTATCTATCTATCTTTCTTTCAAGATGGGGATTTCTCTGTGTAGCTTTAGCTTCCCTGAAACTTGCTTTATAGACCTGCCTCCCAAGTGCTGGAATTAAAGGCATGCACCACCACACTCCCTTACTTAGAGTGCTTCCTTACAGCACCCAGTAGTGGACCTCTCTACCATTGGCTGGTGTTCCACGGAAACGGAGAGCTTAGCTTTCTCAGGTCTCCAGTTTCGAGGGCTCCTTTTGTTTCAGCTTGGCACAAGCTAGATGCATTCTAAAAGAGGGGATCTCAATTAAGAAAATGCTTACTGGGCAAGCCTGGGGTAAGTTTTCTTGGTCGATTATTGATAAGGGAGGACCCAAATCACTGTTGGCAGTGCCACCCCTGGGCTGGCAGTCCTGGGTGCCATAAGATAGCATGTTGAGCCAGCTGGGAAGAGCAAGCCAGTAAGCAGCACTCCTCCGTGGCCTGTGCTTCAGGTTCTGCCTCCAGGCTCCCTCTTTGAGACCCTGCCCTGACTTTTTCTGAGTGATAGACTACAGCCTATAAGTTAAAATAAATCCTCTCCTTCCCAAGCTGTTGGTTTTTGTTTTGTTTATTTGTGTTTTATCAAAGCGATAGAAACCCCAACCAAGACAGAAATTGGCACCAGGTTTTGGGGTACTGCTGTGATAGCCCTGTATATGTTTGGGGGAGGGTTATGGATGCATTTGAACTTGGAACTGGAAAAGCCAGTGTGTGCTCAGGACTCAGAGGCCTGCTCTGTGGGACATTAGAAGACCATGGAGGGCTATACAGACGATGGTGGGCTGGCTTGTGGAGAGCGATATAGACGATGGTGGGCTGGCTGGTGAAGCCTCAGAAGGAAGTTTCAAAGTCCTCCAAAGACCATCGGGGTCATTACCACACTATTTTGAGTTAAGAACAATTAAAAGTGAAACCTTGGTTTTGCTGGGACAATGGATGCTGGTGATTTGGGACTGAAGAACCAGCTGTGATTAAGAAGAGAAAAGACAAATTGAGAAAAAAAAATCTGGGAAGTGTTTCCTTGGCGTCTGCACACAGAAGCTGTGGTCCTCGGGGACCAAGGCTATGGCTTGTGCTGGCAGCAGAAAATGGTAAATCTCAAGGTGGTGTTGGTTTTGAAGACATAAAGAAGTCCTGGAGAGCACTGCGTGTCAGGGCTGGAGTCCCGGAGGAGAGGCCTGGGGAGGCCATTGGTGAAGATGCAAGCCAACTGCAGAAAAGACGTGAACATTTTAGAGATGTCAGTACCATGGGATGACCTCCAAGGACAGCAGCAGCTGTGGACTGAAGCTGTGGTAAGCTCTTTAGAGCCCAGAATATTGTGAGACACAGTGTCTGATCCTGATCATTATACTGTTGGAGTTTATTTTTATTTTTATTTGAATATAACGGTGTCCTGGTTTTTCCTTCTTTGAGTAAGAATTTATCTCCTCCTCCTCCTCTTACCACCACCACCACCATCATCATCACCGTCATCATCATCATCATCATCATCATCTTGAGACAGCATTTCCAGGCTGGCCTTGAACTCAGAGACATACCTGCTTCTGCCTCCCAAGTGCTGGGATTAAAAGCATGTGTTACCACACCTGGCTATTTAACTTTTTTTTAAATTTTATTTTACAAGAGCCCACAGTTGATAGAATGAGAGTTTTAGAAAGCCTTTGGATGCTATTGATGCATAACATACTGCTATTATATATATATATATATATATATATATATATATATATATATATATATATATATATATATACACATATATATAATTTGAACTTTTTGGAAACTTTAGCTGTGCTGTCAACTTTGGAAAAAAGTATCCCAGTTTACTGTGTTGAGTTGGCATTGTACAGAAATTAACAGCCATATTGGTCTAGAAATGTTGAACTTAATTTTTTTTCCATTTGTACAGGGGTAACGCACTGTATTAAATATGTAAGGTCTTATCTACGTGGGTTTGATTACAAAAACTAATAAAGTATTCTCTAAATAAAAAAAATTAAAAAAAAAGAAAGCCTTTGGATATTTTAGAGAGGCTTAAATTTTGGGAGAGATTTCGGCTGTTTTAAAGAGATTGAACTTTTAAAGACTGTAGTACTTTAAAAGCTATTTGGGCTTTATTAAAGTACTAACATATTGTTACAATTTATTATAATACTAACACAATATTAACACACTATCTTGGGGACAAATGAGAAAGGGAAGGTTCTAGTTGAGTGGTAATGTGTCTGTGTCAAGCTGACAACTGTGGTGGTCAATCTCATGTCACCTGGAGACAAACTAGAACCCTTTTGGAAGGGGGAACCTCAGCTGAGAAAATTCTGTCACCAGATTTGTCTGAGGGGAAGCCTGGGTACATTCTCTTGATTGGTGATTAACGTGGGAAGGCACAGCTCACTGTGGACACTGGCATCCCTGGGCACTGTGTTAATCCTGGATGCTGTTAGGAAAGCAAGCTGGTCTGGTGTGAGGCTTTGTGCCTGGTCTTATTGCAACTTATGAGGACATGTTTGGTTGATAGCACTGGGAGGCCTGCTCTTTTCTGAAGGGAAATCGAGGAGGAGATCTGGGGGGGGGGGGCTGGGAAGAGAGGAGGGAGAAAAACCTGAAGTCAGGATGTAATATAAGAGAGAAGATTAAATTTCAAAAGGAAAGAAAGGAAGGACGGAAAGAAGAAGGAAGGAAGGCAGAAAGAGAAGCTGAGCAAGCCATGAGGAGCAAGCCAGTAAACAGCGCTCCTCTATGGTCTTGGCATCAGTTCCTGCCTCTAGGTTCCTGCCTTGAGGTCCTGTTCTGATTTCCCTGGATGGTAAGACTGCGAGATGTAAGGAAATAAGGCTTTCCCTTCCTAAGTTGCTTCTGGTCACACAGCTTTACCAAAGCAATAGAAACCCGAAGACGCCAGTTCTGCCAGGGCCACCAGGGGGCAGCATCACCACGCCAGAGCAGGTGCCGTTAGCGCTGAGGGCGCCTGACCTACCCCAGTGCCATTCCTTTCTGTAGCATATCCTTCCAGACATTTCTAAACAGCTGCCTGACCACGGAATTATGAAGTCTTAATGCTTATGAATGTAAATTTATTATTTGGTTGGTTTTGAATTATTTATTTATTTTTGCATCATGGGGAACTTCTGACAATTCTCCTGCCTCGGTATCTTGAACGCTGGGTGTACAGGTGTGAGCCTCCCTCCATACTCAAGCTTTAAATGTTGCATATTTTTTTTTATTTAGCTGGAAGTACACGTGGCACGCAGGTGGAGGTCCGAAGGGACCCGCGAGTGCCCTCGTTTGAGAAATGTCCTCTTGATTTCTATCACTTACTCCAGGCTGGCTGGCCAGGTCCTTCTGGAAACTCTCTCCCTCCACCTCTCTCTGCCTTCCATCTCTGCACAGACGCCTTGAGATTACAGACGTCTTGCTGTGCCAGGTCTCTTAGGGATCCAGGCTCAGGACCTCACACTTGCATGCACAGACCCATAGAGTCATCTCTGAGACCCAAAACTCAGTTGTAAGTGACACAGTAAATGGTCGTGTATATACAGGTCCTGCGGGGAGATTCCCTCCTGGGTTTGAACACCTTCACCTAGAACATGCCTTTCTGCCCTGGAACTGACTCCATTCTCCGCTCCCTGGGTCTCCTACGACTGCCGAAGGTTCCTTGAGCCCCAGTGTGTTTGAAGCCACACGTCCCATACCTCTGTGTCTCAGCCCCTCTTCTCTAATCTCTCCTTACCCAGCAGGCACTTTCTGCCCTCTACAAATCAGCTGTTTCTACCCACATTTGCATTTCCAAATTACAGGACAGTAACGCAGGCTACACAGGCCCTGTCCTGACAGCCACATCCAGCTCACAACATTTCCTCTAAGATGACTCCCCTCTTACATCCCCACAGGACTATTTTGCCTTTTTCTGTACCTTTAGACGTGAAGGTGCAATTGCCCCGCTGCTCCTAACACCTCGAAGAACGCCTCGAGAGCTGGGTGTGGTGGTTTATACTTAAAAAAAAAAAAAGAACTATTTATTTTATGTGTAGGAGTACACTGTAGCTGTCTTCAGACACACCAGAAAAGGTAACGGGGTTGTAAGCCACCATGTGGTTTCTGGGAGTCGAACTCAGGACCTCTGGAAGAGCAGTCAGTACTCTTAACCGCTGGGTCATCTCTCCACCTCCCAATAATATTTTTGTTGGTTTCTTGCCACGAACCACCTCAGTCAGGTATGGGAGTCCCTGGAATGAGGGTCCTTGAAGCTAGGTGGGTAAGGATTTGGTGGTGACAAACAGAAACAAACACAGAGACAGTTTGAATCTGAGTGTATTCTGCAGCTCTCAAGCAGGGGATTTTATACATTAAAAACAAAACATTACATCTCTTAGAAACTATATCCAGTGAAACAATCACAAATACCAACAAAAATCATTTGACACAGTAAAGCACAAAAATCATCCAAGCATTACAACTCTGAAACTAAGTGTTCAGTGAATCACAAACAGAACAGGTATCATCATTATAAATCATCAAAATATAACAATTCTAAAAGGATATATTCAGTTAGGGCTGTCGTCCAAGGCTAGTGGCATATTTCCAGGAGCAGGTTAATAAATCTTTAACGGTCAGTGCTCTTAACTGCTGAACTAACTTTCCAGCCCCATGGTCAATTATTACTTAACATCTAGTGCCTGATTTTTTTTTTAATAATCTCTAATGTATAAATTTAAATTATTTTAATTCTTTCTAACTAAGGCTTTCTTTACCATATACCAAAATCCACCTCTGATGACACACGTGTAGCCATATGAAATTTTATTGTTGGAAAAGTTTTTATCATAATAGTTTTGTAAATGATTTAGAAAGTAAAGCTTTGGTTTCCCTGGGGATAAGGTCATGTTAGTGGCCCCATCTCTAGGGATGGTTTCTTACCCATTATTCTCGCTTAAGATCTTGGCCTAGGCTACCAGGAACATGTAAATAAGAAAAGGAATAAGAGAAAACAAAACAGATAGTTTGCCATGAGAACTACAACGCAATACTTTTTCTCCAGCGAAGAGTTCCACAATCGGTTCCAGGAGGCCTCCCCCTTTTGAGGTCGATCGCCTCAGTCTGTGGAACTTGTCACACAGATCCTACTGGAGGTGGACAGTTTCTTTCCTTTCTCTTTCTTTCTCTCTCTCTTTCTTTTTTTTTCTTATATTTATTATATAACAGCTTTTTTTCTGCCTGCAGGCCAGAAGAGGGCACCAGATCCCATTACAGATGGCTGTGAGCCACCATGTGGTTGCTGGGAATTGAACTCAGGACTTCTGGAAGAGCAGGCAGTTCTCTTAACCTCTGAGCCATCTCTGCAGCCCCGCTGTATACTTTTAATCCCAGCACTTGGTAGGCAGAGGCAGGAGGGTCTCTGTGTTCAAGGCCAGTCAGATCTCTACAGAGCAAACTCCAGGACAGCCAGAGCAACACAGAGAAACCCTGTCTCAGAGGGAGAGGGAGAGGGGAAGTGGGAGGGAGAGGGGGAGAAGAAGGGGAAGAGAGGAGGGAGAGAGAAGGAGAGAGAGAACTTTGAAAGCCAACTGATATTCAATAACCACGGTCAACCTTAATCAGGAAGCTAGAATTTTGCCAAAGCCCATTTATAGTCCATAGAGCTCTCGCCAGTGTGCAGAGCATGTGAGAAGGTGCTACCAGACAGGCCTACGAACTGGTAAAGTGGGGCGTGGTCAAACCCCGGGAGTCGCAGAAATCTGAGAGGGCAGGAGTGCAGCTGCCCCGTCCCAGCCACTAAAGTCTGCTCTGGAACACATAACCCTGACCAACAACTGAGAGGATTGGGGAGCTCTTCTCCATGCTAATGAGGCCAATGACCTTCCCTATCGGGACCTCATGTCCTTCCCTCTAAATTATGTAATCCCTGGCAAAGAAAGCATATGTATCTATGCCCACCTCCGATAAAGAAATATGGACAAGCTAAGATCGTCTCAGAGAGCTGCTTCATTACAGATTGCCACCGGGAGGGCCTTAGCTTAATGAGTCGTGATACTAAGACTCCTGAAGAAGGCCTTTCCCCTTCTCCTACCCCTCCAGCACTCCGCACTCGCTCCCAACTGGACTGGATCCTGGTAGTCTCAGGCCCAGTTCTCCTCTTCAGGTCTGTCATGTAGCTGATGTTCTAACGCCCTAAAGGGAGACCAGGTCCTCCCATTTCTCTCTTTCTCTCCAAGGAGTACACCAGCAGCACCTGGGTAACCAGAGAGGAGACCGGGAACCACTCAGAGCATTTGTCACAGATCCCGCTTTTCCATGTAGGTCTCATGAGCAGCTGACACCCCGAAGAGCATCTGTCTTCTGAGCCAGTAAATCGGCGGTGCTCAGACAGCACTGGTGAAGAGAGGCAGAACCAAGGGCCCACAATGAACTCGGGTACCACACCAACGTCTCCAACTCAGGCTACTCCCTTAAGTGCTTCAGGTTTCCACACATGTCCACTCCGTGTCTGCATCTAATCAAACTCAGTTCCTTATTGATTCTCTCGGCTTTAGACTGGGTGTTTATTTCTTCTCAAGAGGAAGAATCTTTTCAGTTAAGAAAATGGGTGGAGACCTAATTTGGGCTCTAAGCAGGAATATTACCTACCGTGTGTGTGTGTGTGTGTGTGTGTGTGTGTGTGTGTG
>NC_034596.1:106850664-106871916 GCF_900095145.1 Mus pahari | reverse complement strand
GAGAGAGAGAGAGAGAGAGAGAGAGAGAGAGAGAGAGAGAGAGAGAGAGAGTGTGTCTGTGTGTTTTCTTGTTTTGTTTTTCAAGACAAGACAAGGTCTCTCTGTGTATCACTAGCTGTCCTGGAACTCTCTCTGAGGACCAGGCTGACCTCAAACTCATAGATCTGCCTGCCTTTGCCTCCTACATGCTGGGATTAGTGTTCACCACCACTGACTGGCTTCTATATATTTCTATATCAAAACAGACTTTGTTCTGATACCTCCAACCTCATTATAGCAACCCAAACAGGGGTCAATCTGTTCCCTTTACTGATCTTTGATTATATGGTGGTTTGAATAAGAATGGTTCCCATAGGCGCATGTATTTAAATCCTTAGTCACCAGGGAGTGACATTATTTGTAAGGATTAGGAGGTGTGGCTTTGTTGGAGGAACTGTGTCACTAGGAGTGGGTTTTAAGGTTTCAAAAATTCACACCAAGTCCAGTGTCTCTTTCTCAGCCTACAGATCAGGATGTAGTTCTCAGCTACTGCTCTAACACCGTACCTGCCATAATGATAATGGACTAAGCCTCTGAAACTGTAAGCCAGTCCCAATTAAACGTTTTCTTTATAAGTGTTGCCTTGGTCATGGTGCCCCTGCACAGCAATAGTACAGTAACTAAGGCAGAAGTTGGTACCAGGAGTGGGGTTTTTCCCTGAAGTCACCACTCCCTTTATTCTATTTAGCGTCAGGCTTTCCTTTAAACTTTTTGTCTCCTTGAGCACAAACATAGCTTTATTACACTTCCTGAAGCTCTTTTTTTCCCCCTCAAACTGTATACTTTGTACTTCTTTTTGTCTAGCTTGCTCCCTTTCATTATAGATCTGCATAAGAGAGATTACTAGTAACCACACAACACAGTCAATACTAGACTGGCTTGATATCTCCTCTGCCAACACCATTATGTAAAACTTTTTAATTTAGTCTCAGATTTTTTTCAGACAAGTGTCGCTACCATCTCCAACCAGCAGAAAAGAAGCGACGAAACCGATGTCCTTCTCAAAGCAGTTTATTCAGGAACATAACTATGTGCAGTAAAAAGATTCCCCAACCTCTCTTGGCCATCCTCTTTTATACCCTCTAGTCCACTCCCCATCACCCCATTCCACGTAGGCCCAGTTCATTGGCTCACGACTACATTGTCACATCATCTGATCTTTCATCGTGGTGCATCTGTGCAGTGCAGTTTAACGGACGTGGCTATCTTGAGGGATATGAGGAAGTCAGTTGTCAGCCAATAGACTTGGTGGCAGTCCCGGGCGCCATCTTGGGGCCTCGGCCAAATCTGCTCTTCACAGACAAGGGCAGAAAACAGCTACATTCTTTGCCAAATATCACAAGAATGATATCTAGGCTTACTAATATTCTTCCCCCTCTGAAACCTCTTGAGCTGAGCCCCCACAATCAAAATAGCCCTCAGCACTGTCTTCCATGCTCCTACAAGGTTGGCCCATTAAGTCCCACTTAAAATGTCCAACCACTATGCTAAAGTTCCAAAGTCTCCCATATTCCTGTAAACAACAGCATGGTCAAGCCTGTCACAGCTGTATTCCAGTCCCTGGCTAATGTAGATAACAATGCTATTGCATGTTTGTTTGAGTAGAAAGATTCTCAAACAAATGAAAGTTTCCACTGGATCATGGCAAAAGGGAATCTCAGCCCATGAACCAATTTCCACACTTGAGACAGTTTGTAGACCCAAAACTGGTTGAGTGAAGGGGAAGTCAGGGTTGCCCTGAGGAAGGATCTGAATACAATACCTATGAGTTGAACTGTTAGCCTTTCTCCAGTCCTTCTTCACGAGACTCTACAGCCTTTTACAAGGGTAAATGTACACCAGGGGATGGGAAACAATCAGACTTTCCAGGGTCTATTGGATACTGGTTCTGAATTAATACTGATTCAAGGAGATCTCCAAGAAGTATTATGGCTCCCCAGTTAAATAGGGGCCTATGGAGGTCAGGTGATTAATGGAATTTTGGCTGAAGTCCAACTCCCAGTAGGATTAGTGGGCTCCCAAACTCATCCTGTGGTTATTTCCCAAGTTCCAGAATGTATACTTAGGATAGATATACTGAGAACCTGACAGAGCTCTCGAATTGGCTCCCTGATCCGTGTGGTGAGGGCTATTTTGGTTGGAAAGGCTAAATGGAAGACTTCAGAGTTGACTTTGCCAGGGAAAATAGTGAATCAAAACCAGCGTTGTATCCCTGGAGGAAATGTAGAATGGATGGTTGCAATGGTTTCTTATGCTTGGCCCAGGATATGGCACCATTAGGAGGTGTGACCTTGTTGCAGTAGGTACCATCTATTCCACACACCATACCTGGATCTGGATCTTGTCCCAGGCTGACCTTGAACTCAGAGATCTGCTTGCCTCAGTCTCCTAGGATTAAAGACCTATATGACCTTGCCTGGGCCCTAAGCTTTTCATGGCCACTATGCCTTAAGATCTCCATGTCAAGATCCAGGTCAGAAACTTGTGTCTTCCAGCCTCAAGATCTGGATCACAGGTGTGCCCTCCATTTCTGCATTGTAGTTCATTACAGTTGTAGTCAAGTTGACAACCAGGAATAGCCATCACAGTAGTAGAAGAAGGTAGTTATAAATACCAGCTAAGGCCAGATGACCAGTTGCAGAAATGAGGATTATAATCATTATAATTTGTTTTTGTTCCTCAGTTTCTTTATTGTGTAATGTAATGTCAATTACAAAAACATCAGTGCTTATCACATTTAAGTTTGAGATAATGAAAGACTATCCCTCAAGCGACAGTGCCACCTATTTTATTTTTTCTTTTCTTTTTCTTTTTTTTATTTTTTTGTGCCACCTATTCTAAATTTATAATGTATGTACTATTGTATGTGGAGTAATCATGTCATGTTAAACATAATTAATGATTGTTTATTGTTTTCATTTGGGAGTTAAGCATGGCACACAGATACACGATTGTGTATCAAGTTGATAGGGATGACCTTGTGATGGTTATTTTTGGTTAGTAAAATCAGATGGCTTACATATAGGATTAACCAAAGCCCAAATGACTGGGCATACCCATGAGGGGTATTTTTTCTTGATTCAATCATTTGAAATGAGAAGACCTACTTCCAATCCAATATTTGGGGGGAGGGTGGAAAGACACATCTTTAATCCATATCTTTGAGGTATGAAGATCCATCTTAAATCTGGGCCACAACTTCTGCTGGCATCATAAGTAAGGACATGGAAGAAGGACTATGGCTCTCTCGAAAGTCCACCCCTTCACTGCCATTAGAGCCTATTTCAGGATTCTGCTGTGTACTGAAGACCAGCTGAGACATCCAGCCTTGTGGACTGAGCAACTACTGGATTCTTGGACCTTCTATTTATTGCTGGATTAGCTGGACCACAGCCTGTAAGCCATTCTAATAAATACATAAGTACATAGATTCAGATAAATTCATTCTATAAGTTCTGTTCTTCTAGAGCCGTGGTTCTCAAATTTCCTAATGCTGCCGCCCCCCCAAACAGTTCCTCATGCTGTGTTGACCCCAAACCAGAAAATTATTTTTGTTGTTATTTCATAATTGTGATTTTGCTACTGCTATGAATCATAATGTAAACATTTGTGGTTTATGATGGTTTTACGCAACCCCTGTGAAGGGGTCACTCAACTCCCAAAGTGGTCATGAACCACAGGTTGGGAACCACTGCTCTAGATAGCCCTAACACAGACTCCCTTCTTTAACAGTGAGAGTCCCCAGATGCCACTTCCACAATGACTGTTTATACACTCAACAAATCCTGGCCCCTCCAACCTCCTATTTCTGTCTACATAAAAGCTGGTCTTTGTGAACTTTATTGTGCTTATAGTTTGGAAATTCAAGAGCATGGTGCTTGCATATGCTTGGCTTTGGTGAGTGTCTCAAAACAGACAGCATCACAGTGTAGAAGCATACATGCCACAACAGGAAGCTGAAATGCAGGGAGGGACCAGCAAGAAGATCACATGCTGCAACAGGAAGCTGAAATGCAGGGAGGGGCCCGTTGTGCTTCTCAGCTCTCAATCCTGGGACTTGCTCGGAGAACCATCCCTCCTAAGACCTACTCACTCTCCTCTTGTCCCACCTCTTCCCAACATGAGGGCCACGCTTCAACAGGTAAATCCACAGGATCCCAACCATGGCCCAAGCCCCATCGGAGTCTGCCACTGTTCCAGATCTCTGAGATGAAGGACTTTTCAAGAGAGGTAGAAGCACAGGAACCATGGGCACTCAACTCTAACTCAGCCTATTTTATTTTATTTTTTAGCATTTACACAAACCTGTCACATTCCATGTACTTCTACAGTGTGTGTGCCTTTCTTAACAATATGACTCAAAGTTGTTTGCTTTGGGGATGGACATCAAGGCCAGCATCCTATCCAATGGCACCGGGGCCAAAGTTGGTTTTTTCCTGGGCTCTTAGTTCTTAACCGTCTTATCACTGTCCACACTAGCACTAGCTACTGTGTGTTCCTGTTAGGGAAGCCGCTCATGACTGAAAATGGACTTTATCATATCAGCTGGCTTCCGGTCCAACAAATCCCACTGCATTCCATCCTACAAGCCCAGGAAAGAGCACGGAGCATGGACGGTCTCCGCTGTGGATGCCCAGGACTCATACTGGAGCTACCAGCTCTTTTCTGGGACCTTGAACAATTGACCCGACATCTCTATATCTCATTGTCCTTGCCTGCGAGACAATTCCCAGGTTACTGTAATTGTTTTAAAGATTAAGCGGAGTTGGTAACGCGCTGGCGGCCATCCGCTAGACGTGATTGGAAGCTGTAGTCAGGGCGCGAACGGCCTCTTAAAGCAAATGTTTTGCAGGGAGACTTGCATCTGGCCCGGACAAGAAGTGGGAAAAAGACCAGAGCAGGGCGCAAGTGAGGCTGTGGAGGGTTCTGGGAACCACAAGAAATAGACAAGGCTTGGGAATTTGGGAGGCCAGCCAGTCACCAAAGCTGCAGGTTCTTCTGAGCACCGGAAATGGGAGTCTGGTGGGGGTGGGAGGAGTCCTGCGCAGTGATGCATTTAAGTGGCTCTGTCCGAGGTAGAGCCAATGGATGAGTAGTGAGAGGCAGCTCTGAAGTACCAGAAATCACCAAGGAGACAAAAATCAGCGGAGAAGCTGGAAAGGCAAAAAGGAGTTGTGCGAGACTGACGTTATTTCTTGTTCTAACTGATATCAGTTGTGTTTCCAATCTCCCTATAGACTGCATTCGCAATTTAAAGCTTTGATACTAAAAGGAGCTTCAATTCAGAAATTGTTAATTTTTTTTTATTATAAACTGCTAAAGATGATTACTTGTAGTCGTGCTAAGTACTAATGTAATTAATTACAGGAAAAAGTTTGATTTACCCTTCTGTATGTTTCCAAGGTATAGCCTAAAGCAAGTAACCAAAAAACAAGCAAGGGTTGTTTAGCTCAGATATACTTAATAATTAATGGTCCTCAAATGTATCAGAGAGCTGCTGAATATGGCATTTAAGATGTTTAATGGAAAGAAAAAAAAAAAAACTACTATGACAGAGGCTCCCAGATCCTATCAGGGACTCCAAAGTCTCCAAGATGATGCTGTCACTACGATCACTCCACCTGGATGGTGGTAACGCTAACCACTGGACGAGACTGTCTCGATGCCCTGCCTGCCGCCAGGACCCTGCTCAAGCTGTGGACAGGAAACTGCAGAATCGATTGCCCATTTTGCCTAGAAAAAGTAAGATCAACTCCCCACACCCCTCCACACCCCAACACCCCCCACGATTTGATTCTCCTGAAAAGCCTCTCATCTTCTGTGCCTAGTGGCCAAAGACTGGCGCTGTCCTGGTAGCTGGAGACCACAGGAGCCTGGGCTGGGCTGGCCGTCTAGGTGGATGTTTTCGTGACCCGGTCTCTCTCGTTTTACTTGATACATATGCCCTTTGGATCATACTGCCTTCTGCTGTTTATCCTTCTGGCTCTCTGACGGCTGGATGACTGGGCTACCTGTAGGTCTGTCAGCTCGGCAGCAGCAGGCTACCAGCTGCATCCCACAAGGTTGCTGCCACCACATTAGTTCATCTAAAGCGACCAGGTCTTTTGTTGAAGACAGGCAGACAGGCAGACAGGTTTGCCTAGTTAACAAGCCTCATACTAAAGGATAAACAGGTTTCAGGTGTACCTTGTCACCAAAGAAACATGCTTTGCAATGACTGGTCTCAGTAGTAACTATTCATCTCTAGTAAAGGATGAGATGTAAAAGAGACTGGTTTAAAGTCTATACAACTTCTAAAGGTCTAAAAAATGATTTGAGCTGCTTGAAAAATAGAAAATGTTTAGCACCACCATGTGCTATGCTCATACTAAGATTCCATAGGTTCAGAGTTTTAATACGGACCAATGGGGTTCTGATAAGCTGCCAGAGCACTGACTACTTACTACTGAGTCACAAGCTCAAGATTTTAAATTTCCTTTGGTTGTCTTCTAAGTATAGACTTAAAGGTGCTTTTCAGTGGGCTAAAAACATCTCTGTCCAACTTATATATCTGGCTTTCTGGACAGAAGAAAAAAATGTTCATGCTTTTTTAACCCAAAGTTATAGCTTTTGCTACAACTCAAAGGTGTGAGTCTATTCTGGCTATATTTTAAAAAATATTTATTTATTTATTTACTTACTTATTTATTATATGTAAGTACACTGTAGCTGTCTTCAGACACACCAGAAGAGGGCATCAGATCTCATTACAGATGGTTGTAAGCTACTATGTAGTTGCTGGGATTTGAACTCAGGACCTCCAGAAGAGCAGTCAGTGCTCTTAACTGCTGAGCTTTCTCTCCTTTTCTGTCTATTTTACAATGTAGATTTCAGTACAGATTAATGTTAATGTATCTAAAACTTTTATCTCTTTTGTAAATTTAAAAATTCATGTAAGTTTCAGTTAATCGAGGGAGTCATAAAATTTGGGTCCACCTGTCACAGGTCAAATGGACTCCACATGAGAGCAGCCTGTTTCCTCATGTCTGTTCCTGAGGAAGGGTGGGTCTGTCTCTTCTCTCTCCCCCTCTCCCTTCTCCTCTTCTCTCTCTCTCTCTCTCTCTCTCTCTCTCTCTCTCTCTCTCTCTCTCTCTCTCTCTCTCTCTCTCTCTCTCCTGGTCTTGAGATACCTGTCCCCCACCCCAACTATTAGGACTACACGCCTGAAAGTTCCAAAATGTAAGATTTTCCTTTAATTCCTAAATGTTCTGTCCCTAGTCTAAGAGGTCTCTACTGAGTTCCCCTTGGCTGAGAGACACCATCCAGAGATCACTTGCACACTGCAAGCTGCTGAGCTCTGGGTTTGCTGAAAGCTGTTGTGGCCAACTCCAGCTTCTGACCCTTCAACTGGATCACCTAAGCAAATGCTGATCAGTGCCATATTGACTGAATTCCTCCCATAACCTTTGACTAGCATGCCAGCCTTCTTGGGCCCTGACAAGGACATCCTAGTTTCAGCAGGAAGTAGTTACATAAGAGTGTCCACCATCCCTTGATCCCCACCCCCGCTGGAATGTTAGACCAAAAGAAAACTCCCTGGCACAGGGGACAAAATGGCTACCTGGAGTGGCATACCAAAAAGTGCACCCAGATTCATCAACAGGTTGACTCATTAACTAAAATGGTTCTCCAATGATAGGGCACTTGGCCCACTTTGTTCAGGACAAACAGATATTATACAACTCTAAGAGAAAAGTGTTGTCTTTATATAAACCGTTTGTATATGGTTGTACTCAAAGGAATGTTGCCAGAGGGAACCTGAGATGAATTTACTAACTGGTGCCCTGTCCATTTCTGGGCTCCTATAGATAGTAACTCTGATGTCAGCCATGAGAAGGCTTTGACCTTCTCTTTCTTGTCCGGGTACCATTAAGCTGATGATTGCTGGATCCAAATATGAACAGGAATCCTTCACAGAATCAAGGATTTAACTCAGGATACAACTCAAGAGGGGATCGTGAGACCAAAACAGGAAGCGCATACCTTGCAGGTTATGGGCCCTGTTTGTTCTGTGTTTGTTTGTCCCATCTACACTGGATGTGCTTGACTACAAGTAGGAAATACCTCAGGATGTATGCTTGCCTCTGATTGGATGGATCTGGCAAGAGCCCATCTACCTGACTGGTATTTAATTAAAACTTGCATCAAATTTGGGTCAGAATTGTGGTACTGTTTTTTCTCCCATCTCAGGATTATCCGTTCCCATCCAACGTGGTGGGAGATGAAGACGTTTTGTGTTTCTCTCCTGGCTCTGACTGTGAGACATGCGCTTGCTCCAAGTCTCTCTGGAGACCACACTCCTACCTCATCAGTATTCCAGGCATTCCCACCTCATCAGTATTCTAGGCACTCCTACCTCATCAGTATTCCAGGCACTCCCACCTCATCAGTATTCCAGGCCCTCCTACCTCATCAGTACTCCAGTGACCTAACTGGGCTTGATCCTCTCAACCTCCTAAATCCTCCTCAGCAATGATTCCTTTTCCCCTTTAATTTAGAAATTATGATTTTTTAAAAAATTTTATGTATTTGGGTGCTCTTGGTTGTCAACCTGACTTCATCTGGAATTAACGAAAATCCAAGTCACTGGGCACACATGAGTTTTTAGTTACTGGATCATTTAAGGTAGGACAATCTAAAGATTTATTTTATGTATATGAGTACACTGCAGCTGTACAGATGGTTGTGAGCCACCATGTGGTTTCTGGGATTTGAACTCAGGACCTTTGGTAGAGGAGTCGGTGCTCTTACCCACTGAGCCATCTCACCAGCCTGGACAATCTACTTTAAATGGAATTCTTTGAGGTTGGGATTAAGAAACGTTTGCTGCTGGCCTTCCTGATTCTCTTTCCAGTGAACCTACTTTTCAGGATGCTGGGATTCTGGCATATGCCAGAAGATGAGAAGGTACCAGAAGACTAGAACATAGTAAAAGTTAGTATGAGGCCAATCAGAGCAATTCAGAGGGAGGGAGGGACAGGGGAGGGAGGGGGAGGAGGAGGGAGGGAGGGAGGGAAATTGGATCAGTTGGTGCAGAGGAATTCTGAACCAGAATACAGCTGAGTTGACCAGCCAGCCAAAGTTCAGAAAAGACTAGAAAGGAGTGAGCTGCCCTTCCTCCTACCCTCCTCCTCTTCTTCCTCTTTGCTCTGGACTCTTCCAGGTGTCCCTGAATATTTTCTTTCTCTTATCTACAATAAAAACCTTCCACTCGTGGAGTGGCCATTTCAGTGGTTTCTTTACTACACTCCTCCAATTCAGAACCCATTTTTGAGGAGAAAAAGGCAAAGGAGAACCGAGCAGCAGCAGCAGCAGCAGCAGCAGCAGCAGCAGCAGCAGCAGCAGCGGGAGGGAGGGACCTTGATAACACAGAGACTGCACCCTCCTGGCTAATCAGCCTCAAAGGAAGGGATCACAGGCTTGCAAGGTTATGAAAACTTCTCTGCATCCAATCACTAAGCTGGGCAGTCTGGGCTAACTGGGCTTTGGGAAGTTGCAAAACAAATTGCCTCTTTTGCTCTCCGAGTCTCCAGTGCTCTTCTATGAAGTGAGGATCTGTTTCTCACACACCACTTTATAATCGAATTTATCAAAGAAAAAAATCTTGGGGCTGGAGAGATGGTTCTCTGGTTTATTCCCCAGCACCCACATAGTAGCTTACCACCTGTAACTTCAAATGATCCAACACTCTCTTCTGCCCTCTAAGGCCACTGGGCACTTACAGGCATGGTGCACTTACAAACATGTAAGCAAAGCATTCACATACAAAATAAAATAATCCTAAATTAAAAAAAAAAAAACCTTTAGGCTGGGTGTGATGGTACACAACTTTAATGCCAGCACTTGGGAAACAGAGGCAGGTGTATCTCTGAAAATCTGAAGCCAGCCCAGTCTATATGTCAAGGTTTAGGTCCAGTCAAGGGTCATATAGTGAGACCCAGCCTCACAACCAACCAACCCTACTAACCAACCAAAGAAAACTCTTTTGACAAAAATAAGTATAGCAAAACATGCTTTTCAAAATTTTATTTGTATAAGGGTTTTACCTACATGTATATCTGTGCACCACTTTCATGCCTGGTTGAAAGTCATCATGTGGTCACTGGGAATAAAAATCTCGATTCTCTGGAAGAACAGCCAGTGCTCTTAACCACTGAACAATCCCTTGAGCACCTGCAAGAACGTTGTTGTTGTTGAGCTAGGGGTCCCATGTAGCTGTCTGGCCTGGAACTCTCTATACAGATCAGGCTGATTTTGAACTCATGGAGATCTGCCTGCCTTTGCCTCCTGGGTGCTAGGATTAAAGTTACTTCAGGCTACATTATTAATCTTTTTGATTATATCCTTTGAACAACATACCTTCAGAACCCACCTGTCTTAGGGTTTCATTGCTGTGAAGAGACACCATGACCAAGTCAACCCTTATAAAGGAAACATTTAATTGGGGCTGGCTTACAATTTCAGAGGTTTAGTCCATTATCATTGCTGGAAGCATGGAAGAGTGCAGGGAGACTTGGTGCTGAAGGTTCTTATAATTCTACATCTTGATCTGAAGGCAGCCAGGAGACTGGAATCCCACACTGGGCGGAGCTTAAGCATAGAAGATTCCAAAGCCAACCCCCACAGTTGCAAACCTTCTCTAACAAGGCCACACCTCCTAATAGTGCCACTCCCTGTGGGCCAAGCACTCAAACACATGAGTCTATGGGGGTCAACCCTATTCAAACCACCACACCACCAATAGTACAGCTGTTAAGATGCTCATGCAGGACTCTTTGAACAGCATGCATGCACACACACACACACACACACCCCTTTGGGTGTGCACTCCCTCCCCAGGACTCCTGAAACCTTACCTGGTAACCAGAATGTATGCTGCACCTGGTAACCAGAACCCAGTTACACCACTCACTCAAGATAATCAGACACAGTCCTAGAACCCCATGATGCCCACTGGACAGTATGTAAGCAGAGACCAAGAGCAGTGCTCTGTCCTGCACATCTGATTCGTCCTGCAGCTGGAGAGTCTCCCTAGGATCCTGAATCTTCCAGGATCAGAGACTTAAGTTAGAGACTGGACCTGACCTTCAGCTAAGATACCTAGACAGATGAGCAGTGCTGGGGAGACAGGCTTAGGACCATAGTTATGAATTTAGAGTGTGAATGACCCTCAGCGTAGTTAAATATAACTTTTGTTACACTACTTGTTATACTAACTACACGTTAGCTTGCTCAAGACACTCAGGGATTAAGAATACTTGCTGTCCTGACAGAGGACCTATTAAGGTTCTCAGTACCCACACTGAAGCCCACAATCACTTGTAGGCTCGAACATGATATACAGTCATACATGCAGACGAAACAATAACACACATAAGTAAATCCAAAAATAATAGTAATTCAAAAGAAAAACCATGCTCAATGCTAGTATCCAGGTCAAAGTTCAGAGGGCATTCCTTTCCATCAAATAAAAGGGCAAATATGCCCAGATTCGGTAATGCATTAGTGAGCTTAGAAGAGGAACCACGAAGCCACAAAGACAGCATGTGGTGTGTATGCCGTATAATTTCTCGTATGGCACCGGTTTTTCTCTCGAACGCTCCTTCATTAGAAGTCCGGGTGGGAAGGAGTTTCCAGTCATTCCCAGCAAACGAGCTTGCTCTCTGTGTTAATGTGGCATCCCCACTGAACATTCTGCATCCACTCCTTCCCCCCCCAAAAACCAACGCCGTCCGGACTTGGTGTCCTCGTTAAGATCTTGTGCACTACCAGGACCTTATATCTCTATTTTTCTCAGTTGGAAATCGAACCAGGACCTGTTCAGGGATGCCACCAACGAGCCTCGTTCAACCCTTCTATGCTTCGAAGAAGGTGTAGACAACGGCCATGCCCAGGGCTGGCACTAACCGCCCCGCTGTGAGTCAGAAGGGCAGGGATAACCAAGGAGACCCGGGCGCTGCTGCGACAGGGCGTGACGAGCACCCAGGGGGCGGGGCCAGGCGCACGGAGAGCTGGGAGCTGGGGCGGTGGCCAGGCGCACGGAACCCCGGGAGCGGAGCGCGCGGAACCCTGGGAACAGGGTCGAGCGGTCGACAGACAAGGGGTCGGGGGCGGGGCGGGCGCGGGGAGACATGGGAGCCGGGGGCGGGGCGGCCCAGCGCGCGAGCCTAACGGCTGAGGCCGAAGCGCGGGAGCCGCGGCCGGCGAGGCTCCGCCTTGCGTGGGTTTGAACGAAGCTCCGCCCCGCACTCCACCAATCGGCGCTCGTGCGGCGGCGCCATGGCGACCCTTTGTGGCCGCTGACCGATCCCGGTGCCCGACGGAGTGGCGGGCTCTGCCTTGCGGCGCCGGTAAGTGTGTAGATGGTTTGCGCCTTCGAGCTTCGGCGGCCTGGGCGGCGGCGGCGCGGGGCACCCCGGGTCGGTCGGGCGGCGGCCCGGGCCTCGGGCCTCCTGCGCCGGCCGCCCTTCGGCGCTCACGACGCCGCGGCGTGTTGAGTGACACATACCGAGAGCCGGAGCGGCGGGTCTGAGCTGGCCGTCCCGCCCTCCGCCCACGCTCCCCTGCTTCCGCTCTCTCTTCCTCCTGTGGCCTTTCCTCTCTCCTTTCTCCGCCGTCCCCCCTTCTTTGGTTCACCCCGCGTCGGTCCTCCACCTCACCTTTCGAGCTGGCCGCCGCTTGCTGTGCGTTTCCCGTAAGAGCTGCGCGTGGCCCGCGGTTTCGGGGGACTGGACCTTCCCTGGCTTTTAGCAGCGCCGAGCCCCGACCGTCTGTCTGCTGGTCAGGGACCGAATCCGGGAGGGCTGGGTGGGCTCCGTGCAGCCGCCTGCCTGGTGAGTGTTGGCCTTGCGCTCTTTTCTTTGTTTCCTAGATTTTAATTCCCTTGAGAAGTGCCCTGTGTTGCCTGCCTTTCCCCTACTGCAGTAGACCCCACTTCCTTCCAAACTGATCATTTATGGCCCAGTAGGTACTGCCTGGCATCGGTGGAACTCGACTGGAACCCGGGCTCTGTCTTTGCTAGCCTGTCCTGAGGCCAAATGGAACTAGAAAAAAAACTCCAGAAACCTTTTCTAAAGTTTTTCTCCCCTAGGTAGGATCACCAGGGAAGGGACTTCTTCCAGAACTTGAAACAGACGTACAACACCCGCGTATTTCCTCCTGGTGGCCTTTGTATCTGACCAACAGATGGTAGAGCTGAGCTGGACATTGATTTAAACGGTTCTGGGGGTCGTTTTCTGCAAGCAAAATTGATTGTCTCACCAACCTAATGACTTCAGAAATCTCCCCATTTTAGAGGTGCTAGTCTTAAAGGGAAGGAGGGCAGGAGCCTACCTACCTCCAGGCCTAAGAAAGCCCCACATCCTTCCAAGGGTGACTTATATAAAGCCTGGAGCAGACGTAGTGGGACAATAAACTCCATTGAAGGACCATCAAGTTCGCTGGCCCCAGGATTTTTCCAACTAGTCCCTCTTCCCAGTTGCTCTTTGAGGAAGTATTTTAACACAGTTGTGATTTTCATTTTGTTTTTGAGACAGGGTTTCCTGCAGGCCAGGCTGGCCTCAGACACACAGTGCAACCAGAAACATCTTTACTCTCCTTCTCTCTGCTTCCCAAGTCTGCCACCATGCCCAACTTGGAAACCACTAACTCTGCTTCTCCTTAAAATCCGACATCCAGATGAATGCTTGCTTTCGGTTACAGTCCAAGCCTGGGTTGTGATAGGTCTGCTCAGGTAAAACCAAGACTCTAATGGATGGTCAGAGCCCGGGAAGCTGCCTTCCTTCCCACATGGCCAGTGGGGTAGGACAGTGCCAGGATATATATGATGGTTGTGGAGTCCTAGGCTGTCTCTCTACCTCAGATTGTTGTAGGGTAGTTAGCACTCTTCACTTCCACCTTACTGTCCACTGGCCTCAATACTATCTGAGCCCCAGAGTGCCTGGCTCTTGTCATTCAGCCAGTGCTGGGGGTGGGGGGCACGATTGTGGGTGACTTAGCTTCGTACTGGAGGAATGCCAGACATTTCCCTAGACTTGGGAAGAGATTCTGGCCGTCTGGAAATAAGGTGTGAGATGTGGGACGTAATTTATACAGAACTTAGCGGGGAGAATTTCCTGTCGTCTTTCCTTAGAAGGGTTAAGCAACATCAGGTCAGGCACACAGGTGGCCATGAGGAAGCTGTGCCCGGGCCGGTATAGGAGAGCCCTTTGTAGGTGCCATTAGGTCTAGTTACAACCCGTACTGGTGATGTAGGCCTTCACCCTCAAGCCCCCTCTTTCATCTTGCTGTCTTTCCTGAAGCTACTCTGTCACCATCCTGTTCTGTTATGGCTTGTGTCCTAGAGTGACAGATAAGGAGACAAGAGTACATTTCATTCCAGGCTTAATTATTTTACTTTTATTGGTGTGCATGTGTATATATACCTTCTGGGGCCACAAGAGGACATTGGATCCAAGGAATTGGAGGTATAGGGAGTTGTAAGTCATCATGTGAGTTCTGGGTACCCAACCTTTATCATCTGTCAGTGATCTCTCCAGACACCTTGTTTAAAATGTTTAAATGTGAGGATGGTGAACAAGAAAGGAGGACAGTGTCTGCCCCTAGCAAGACAGGGAGTGTTTGTTGGTTAAAGCTTTGCTGTGCAAAAGTTGTATATACCCGAAGGAAAAGGGAGAGAGGAGTGTGTTTAATTTGCAAAGTTAGTAAATCAGGAGTAGTTTGATAGCAAATATACCTGGTGAGGGCGTATGCTTCTTAGAAAACAGTTTTTTGATGTGTTTATTAAGGGCCTTCAAAATGGTTCTGCCCTACTACTAATCCAGTAGTTAAGAGTACAGAAATAAAGTACCAGGAATAGAAAACCTTGTTTGTGGCTGGAACCACATGGTGCTGGCTGCAGACTGCCTGGTGTGCTTGTGCATGGACGTAGGCACTCGCCTATCAGACGTGATGATCCACTTGCTATATGACATGATAAACAGAACTTGTGTGGACTCAGCACAGTGGGAGAAGAAAGAGCTAGGAAGGGAATCTGGGGTTTCTCTGGTGTCTAGAATTGTAGAGCTGCTGCTTCCCCCTGGGGTTTAGGTTTCTCTGTGTAGCAGCCCTGGAACTCTCTGTAGACCAGGCTGTCCGTGGACTCACAGAAATCTGCCTGCCTCTGGCTCCTCAGTGCTGGGACTAAAGGCGTACACCTGCCTTTGTGGAACATTTTTTCGTGAATTTTTGGTTCTCTTTCATGTTGTCTAGTGTGCTGTGGAAACAACCAGCTAAATAAGTGAGACAGGGGCTGTATAGGTGCAGCAGGGCTTCTGTGGCCAGTTCTCACCGTTTAGTAGGCTTGAGGAGAGCTTTGCAGTGGAGGCTGGGGGGGCTAACTAGGCGATGAGCATCTCCTATGAGTAACAAACAAATGTATAAAACTTGCAGAAGTAAAGCAGTTTTAATTTTATGATTTGGCAGAAACAGATGTCAGCCAGCAAAAATAGATTCCCAGTTTGGCACACAAATGTTTTTTAAAGTCCTTGGTGAAAAATTCTGCCTTTTTGGTTTTCTGAGACAAGAATCTCACTATGTATCCTTGGAAGGCCTGGAGCTTGTATGTAGACCAGGCTGCCCTTGAACTGATGGAGCTCCACCTGCCTTTGGTGTTGAGATTTAGAGTTATACCACAACACCCTACGGTTCTGTCCTTGTCTCAGAATAGGCTGGTTCTCCGGAAAGATAAAATCTGCACCCCTGTCTAGTCTAGTATGACCTCCTCGTCTAATGGATACTCCGGGGCTCCACGGTCCCTCTTTCTCTTGTTGTGGACTCAGTCACATAGCAGACTTCAGCTTTCCAGCTTTAGATGAAATAAGAGGGCCTAGAAGCAGGGCTGTCTACTGCAGGAAACACAGGGAACCTAGTGCCTCCTACTTGTCTCTGACTCTCCAGTCAGCCCTAAAGAAACACCATTCTTAAGTTAGACCTTTATTTGTTTATTTTTATTTATTTGGTTTTTCCAGACAGGGTTTCTCTGTGTAGCCCTGGCTGTCCTGGAACTCACTCAGTAGACCAGGCTGACCTCAAACTCAGAAATCCGCCTGCCTCTGCCTCCCAAGTGCTGGGACTAAAGGCATGCGCCACCATTGCCCAGCTTCGTAATTTATTTCTTACATCCTGTGATTGGCTGTGGTCAGTCTTTGCCTCTTTGGTTAGTCTTGAGATGGCCCCAGAGTTGCTGTTAGCTTTGTATACCCTGGTTATAGGGTGTTGGTTGGGCTGTTAGTGATTAGGGTCCAGGACAGCCTGCTGCTTCCCAGGCTGTTTTGTAGGTCACGCTTGGGGAGCTGAACATTGCAGACTGTGGGTCAGAGTTGTTGCCTCTGCTTCGCCAGCATTTGTGTGTTTTCTCTTGTAAGACCACATGCTCTTGGATGCTTCTGGGCTTCTTTATTAGGCACGAGAACTTGGGGTAAAGGGGATTCTAACCCAGCAACATGGCTGCTCTGACAAGGGATCCCATCCAAAGACCTTTTAGATCTCTGTGATCCAGTCTAGGAATGCAGACACACCCTAGATTACAGTATGATATAGCTGGAATACAGACCAGCCCTTAGGACACACCTTTAGTCCTAACAATGAAGGTAAGGTTGCTTTGTAGATGGAAGTCGCCATGTTTGAAAGTAATGTCTAATTGAGGGGCAGACAAAGTGATGAATCGGAGAGATCTGACAGGGTGAGTTGAATCAGAGATAAGGTCCACCCGATTCACTTGAGAACAGCACGGGAAAGAGGCTGCTTAAGAGCAGTGAGAGGGGTGTGGTGTGTGTGTGGTAGTTTCACAGAGGCAGGTGAAGACAGAACAGTTTGGAAATTGAGAAGGAGCCAGAAGATCAGAGCATAGTGGCAAAGCTAATATGAGGGTCAAACAGCAATTCAGTTAGAAGCTGGACTGAATCAGTCAATTTGGAAGATTAGATTGTATGGAGGCTAGAAGCTTCCAGTCTTAGGCCTAGGGATAGTTAGAACACAGAAAGAAACACTTTGCTCTCAGACCAAGCTGTATATTTGAGGCGTAAGTCGGGATTCTAGTGTGGCCCAGGCTGGCCTTTGATGCCAGTGATCTTGCCTTTTGAATACAGGGCTCATAAGTATGTGTTGCTGATTTTGATGTACTTCAAGCCATCTCCAGATGTGAGGTATGAGTCTCTGAAGCCTGTTTATCTTTCATTTTTGTTTTTTGTGTTATGACCCTCAGTTTACTCAGAATTGCTTTTGTTAACATGGGTAGGAGTTACTGGAGCAAGGGCAGTTTAACCTTTGGTGACTACACCACCAAAGAAAATTACTCTCTCCCCCAGAGTGTAATTTTCTACCTTTTGTGTGCACTTCTGTCTCTCATTCATGAAAGAGATGTAATGGGGTTCCATCGTGTGCACATAACTGAGCTGCAGTGCTTTCGTGTGTGTAGTAGCTGGCCATGTCCAGACAGCACTTCACAAAACTCCTGATCCTCTGGCTCTACAATTCTTTCTGGCCGGCTCCCAGGGTGTCTCTGGGCCCTGGAGCTAGGGAGTGTTGATGTAGGTGTCTGTCTGGTTTAGGGCTAGGCACTCACTAGTTCCTTATTCTTGGCTTTTCAGCCATTTACGAGTCTGCATTATCTCCTACCTTATAATAAAGGAAAGGAGCTTCCACCAAAGTATAAGTAATATCTCGAGAGGGGCCAGAAAGTTGGCAGTAAGAAACTAGTTCATGAGGCCAGGGCCAGTGGCTCAATAGGTTAATGCTTGCCACACAAAGTGAGGATCGAGTTCATAGCTTTAGTGCCTACATCAATGCCAGGCAGGTATGGTGGTCCAACTCTAACCCCAGAGCTTAGGTATGAACAGTGGATGTCTGGAACAAGCTAGTTCTGGACTCCTGAGACTCTGCCTCAATAAAGTGTAGAGCAAATAAGAAATATACTAGAAATCAGCCTCTGACCCCCAAGTGTGTGGGGGGGGGCGTGCACATGTACACACACACACACACACACACATACACGCGCGCGCGCGCGTGCATAGTGCACAACACAAAAAGCACCTGAATGGTTTCTGCTAAAAATTTTCAAGGAAACTAGTAAGTCCTGGCTTTTCTGGATCGGGCCAGCCTCTGTTTCCTGGGTGCTGAAAGTATATATAAAGCATGAGCCTCTATGGCAGGCAAATGCTTGTTAAACTTTTATTGGATTTGGAGCTAGAGGGGTTTGGTGGTTAAGAACATGGCTGCTATTCCAGGGAACCTAGTGTTTTCCCAGCACCCACTTGACAACTCACAACCTTGTGTAACTTCATTTCCATGGCATCTGACAAGCCTATTAGGCCTCCACAGGCACTGTATACATATGGTGCAGACAAACACAGGCAAAACATCTACACACATAAAATCTTTAAAAATGAATAAACGTAGTTTGTGTTTGAACACTTGTCCAGGTAATGGTGCTGCCTGTGAGGTTATGGAGCCTGTAAGATGTGAGCCTTGCTGAAAGTAAAACTGGGGGCAGGCTTTGAAGTTTATTTATACCTTGGCCCTACTTTCTCTCTGCTTCCTGTGTGCAGATGACACGTGATCACCCTGCTTCCTGACTGCCAGGTTGGCCTCACCCTTCCACTGCCTGGCTTTTCCTGTGGTGATGGACTGAAAGTATATCCCTTCTTCAACTGCAAACCCCAAACTAAGTTGCTTTTTGTCGGGGCAGTCTATCGTAGCAACAGAAAAATAATATGCTGGGCGGTGGTGGCGCACGCCTTTAATCCCAGCACTTGGGAGGCAGAGGCAGGCGGATTTCTGAGTTCGAGGCCAGCCTGGTCTACAAAGTGAGTACCAGGACAGCCAGGGCTATACAGAGAAACCCTGTCTCGAAAAACCAAAAAAAAAAAAAAAAAAAAAAAAAAAAAAAAAAAAATGACTGCGATACAGACATGTCTTTCTTGGTGTGGTATTAGGTGTGCTTGAAGGATTTGATTAACAAGCAAGCTGTTCTCTTGAAATCCTTCTGCATTCATCTCCAGAGTGGAAGGATTAGAAGTGTGTGCCACTGAGTAATGAAAATTTATTTATTTATTTTCATTAAAAAACCAGTTTCATGTTTAAAGCCACTTTAGGCTTCATTTCCCACACCACTCCTCTTTTACTTAGTTTGGTGTGGGATATGTTGGGAACTAAGGACTATGGCCACACTTGTCTAGGCGTGTTCGCTCATCTGAGATCTCCTGTCCCCACCCCTCTGGCCAGCTGGTGCCTTGTCTTGCCATTGCATGAATATGAGGAGGATGGAGTTGCCTGGGTGTGGCCTCTAGAGACTGCCTGCCTTTTCTCTGGCCCATAATTCCAGTGGGAGTCCTGGGTATTTCAACTGGATTATTTCCAGCTTGGGGCAACTGTAAGAGTACTATAAGCATTTTTGTACAAGTTTTTACATGAATCTTAGCTTTCCTTTCACTGGGCTAAATACACTAAAGGTCACTAATTATATTAAGATCTGTGACTTTGAAAGAAGAAAAGGTAGCTATAAAGAAATCCTAAAGTTTATGTATTTAGGAGATTCTGTTAAGAATTTAATTTCAAATGTGTTATTTAAAATAAAAATGTTTAGGGACTAGAGAGATAGCTCAGCAGCTGAAAGATGTTGTCACACAAGTATAAAGGCCAGAGTTCCTGTCCCAATACCTGGGGTTTTGTTCTCTTTAAAAGACGTTTTTACAGCTGGGTGTAGTGGTGTCATCTTTTAATCTCAGATTTGGAAAGGTTAAGGCAGGAAGCTCACAAACTCACCGTCAGCCTCTTACATAGCAAGATACTGTCTCAAAGCAACAATGCCATAGTTTTCATTTGTGTTCATTTATCTGTTGATGAAAGTTACGCTACAAGTGAGCTTTGTTGTCAGTGACAGTGGCTCTTCCTGAGGCAACCCCTCAGATAGTGTCGGGTACTTCTGTGTGTTGTCACCCCTTTAGCTGTCAGAAAGCCAGGAAGTTATGCTAACTAAATGGTGTTTCTCTTGGTTCTCACAGGACAGGATGTTTGCTAGAGGGCTGAAGAGGAAATATGGTGACCAGGAAGAAGGAGTAGAGGGTTTTGGCACTGTCCCTTCCTATAGCCTGCAGCGACAGTCACTCCTGGACATGTCCCTTGTCAAGCTCCAGCTCTGTCACATGCTAGTGGAACCCAATCTCTGCCGCTCGGTCCTCATCGCCAACACAGTCCGGCAGATCCAGGAGGAAATGAGCCAGGATGGTGTGTGGCATGGGATGGCACCCCAGAATGTAGAACGGGCACCAATTGAGCGCCTGGTGTCCACAGAGATCCTGTGTCGTACAGTGAGGGGAGCTGAGGAAGAGCACCCTGCTTCTGAACTGGAAGATGCTCCCTTGCAAAACTCAGTTTCTGAGCTCCCCATCGTTGGCTCAGCACCAGGGCAAAGGAACCCTCAGAGCAGCCTCTGGGAGATGGACAGCCCACAAGAAAACAGGGGAAGCTTTCAGAAGTCACTGGACCAGATATTTGAGACCCTGGAGAACAAAAACTCCAGCTCAGTGGAGGAACTCTTCTCAGATGTGGACAGCTCCTACTATGACCTGGACACCGTGCTAACAGGAATGATGAGTGGGACCAAGTCCAGTCTCTGCAATGGCCTTGAGAGCTTTGCTGCAGCCGCCCCTCCTCCCAGTTCCACCTGCAAGTCTGACCTGGCTGAGCTGGACCATGTGGTAGAGATTCTGGTGGAGACCTGAGAGGCCACCCCAGTGGGCCAAGGGCGAGGAGCTCACATGTGTTGTGACCCAGAGANAAGACAAGCACTTGTCCTGAGAGGGGNTCTGGCTCTTGAGCCAGGGTCCCCACCTCTGTCTG
The DNA here is from genome assembly GCF_900095145.1 of Mus pahari. Classification (NCBI taxonomy): domain Eukaryota; kingdom Metazoa; phylum Chordata; class Mammalia; order Rodentia; family Muridae; genus Mus; species Mus pahari. The sequence goes on along the minus strand of NC_034596.1, from coordinate 106,850,961 downwards.
ACCATGAAAATATCCTGGACAGATTTTCCTCTGCAAGGATTGCAGCCCTGGAGCTGCTGCCTTAGGGCTAGTTCCCTGGGGAGGACAGAACAGATGCCATCTCAAGGAACTGAGCTCTCTGAAGGCTTCTGGGCCCTGGGCTCATTATCCTGTTTGTGTGACGTTGGAATCACTGTGGAGGGTGGTGTGTCACAGCTATGTCTAGTCTATTTTAAATTAGATAGGTGAACTTTCTAAAATTAAGTTTTATATGTTTTGGGCAATATTTTGTCTGAAGATATATTTTTTAAACTTTTT
>NC_034596.1:106843277-106849409 GCF_900095145.1 Mus pahari | reverse complement strand
GAAGAGCAGTCAGATGCTCTTACCCACTGAGCCATCTCACCAGCCCATCAACGCTAGTTTAAAGTAGTCTACTAATAAGCCTAAAACAGGATTTTTCTTTTACGTTTTATTTAAGCCTGTGTGGAGGTCAAAGGACAACTTGCTAAGTCAGCTTTTCCTCTGAGCTGAGGGATGGAACTCATTTCAGCCGAACAACCTGATGGCTCCAAAGCTGGATTTGTTTATTTGAAGCATTTCTGCTTCTGGTAAAAGTAAGATCTTCGGAGAACGAGGCATGCAACTTTTTTTTTTTTTTTTAAAGATTTATTTATTATATGTAAGTACACTGTAGCTGTCTTCAGACACTCCAGAAGAGGGAGTCAGATCTTGTTAAGGGTGGTTGTGAGCCACCATGTGATTGCTGGGATTTGAACTCTGCATCTTTGGAAGAGTAGTTGGGTGTTCTTACCCGCTGAGCCATCTCACCAGCCCCCACATGCCAACTTTTAAGATGCTTCTGTTTAGGAAGTTACTGGGAGACTCGATAGTGACCACCCTCGCCAAGGCCTTTTCGCCCTGCTGCCTTCATTTTTCTTTCTGGATAGTTAATGTGGACTTTGGAAGGCAGTGAGCTCTAGCTTATAATTGCTAAGTTTCCTAGGTACCTCCTACTGGGTTTAATCATGCACATGACATTTTTAGGATAGATACAAATTTGGTGACTAGGAGCAGACTTTCCATGTGTTTGCTAATTTTGTTTACAAATGCTTAGCTAGGAATGCACTGCAAAAATCCCAGCACTTGAGAAGCAAGAGGATTGCCAAAAATTCAGGACTAAGGTAATACCAAGCAGGGCCTGTGGAAGGGACACTGGCCAGTATGCCTCTTGAGTAACCATTTGGTCAGTAGCAGACCAGGAACATCAGTGTTCCTGCAGACCGGGCTCAGCCTCAGATCTGAGCTGTCCCAGTCTTTCACGCTCGGTACTGCATGTACCTCGAAAAGTACCCCAAATATGTTCAAGATTGGACCCCACAACATTTCATCAGAGATAGGGTAGGGTCCTATCCCGCTGAAGATATAATCAAAGTTAAGGGTTGTTGAGTGGTGTTGCCAAAAATCTTTCCGGTCATTTCTGAGAACATATGTATATAATTTGCTAGAAGACAGTTGTGTTTTACTGCTGTGAACAGACACCATGACCAAGGCAACTCTGTTTTTCGAGACAGGGTTTCTCTGTATAGCTCTGGCTGTCCTGGAACTCACTCTGTAGACCAGGCTGGCCTCGAACTCAGAAATCCGCCTGCCTCTGCCTCCCGAGTGTAGGGATTAAAGGCATGCACCACCACTCCCAGCTCCCAAGGCAACTCTTATAAGGACATTTCATTGGGGCTGCCTTACAGATTCAGAGGTTCAGTCTATTACCACCATGGCAGCGTCCAGGCAGGCATGGTGCAGGAGGAGCTGAGAGTTCTACATCTTCATCTGAAGGCTGCTAGGAGAAAACTCCTCCAGGCAGCTAGGGTGAGGGTATTACAGCCCATGCCCACAGTGACACACCTATTCCGACAAGGCCACACCTAATAGTGCCACTCCCTGGGCCTGAGCATGTACAAGCCATTGTAGTAACAGTGTTTCTCTGCATATCCCCAATTTTCCTGGAGTTTGCTCTGTAGACTTGGCTGTCCTCAGACTCAGATCCACCTCCCTCTGCCTTCCAGTGCTGGGATTAAAGGCGTGCACCACCCACCATGCCTAGCTTCCTAATGCAGTGTCGAGCTACTCCCAGTAGTCACTTTGAGTGTCTTGCTGATTGTTGACCTGAGGCTGTACCCTCGGCTGATACCCCCATTCCCACCAGGCCCTGCTGACGGCCAGCCTCTCTGCCTCTAAGAACTTCACATTTTAAGATGCCACTGAAGGAGTCGTGTGCTTGTCTCTGCACCTGGCTTACTCTACTCACCCATCGCAGGACAACCCAGACAACACCATCTTGGACATTGTAAGCCAGGCTGCAGTAAACTTGGTACTAGTTCTTCCACAGAGAGATCCCATTTCCTTTATATAGACCCCTAGCAGCAGGAATTCTGGGTCACATGGTAGTTGTTTATAATTTGGGGAGAGAATCTATATTGTTTCCCACAATAGTTCTAATTTACAACTCTTGGTGGTCTTGCCAGCTCATCTTTATCCCAATGGGAGTCAAGATGCTTGGCTGCCTGACTGCATTTCTCTATGGCGACTGACGGCAAGCACGGACCATTTGCACACTTTGTGAGAAGCCTTTTTTCTTGTTTTCTTCCTTCTGGGTAGCCTACCTTGCTCGGTTTCTTTTGCAGACAGCAGTACCTCTGTATCGGCAGCCATGGGGAAGGTGCAGCTTCTTGCCCTGTGCTGGTCAGTGCTTTAACTGAAAACAGTTAAAGCAGCTTTCCTAAGCACCTGGCACCCCCAAACCCAAGCCAAACCAAACACCTGCTTCCCCAAAATAAACAACAGGTCATCCTTTTGTTATAAGCCTCAAACTCTATGCCACCTAGTGGTGGACGCCTGCAAGGGCAGAAGGACCAATGGCACTTCATTTTCCCCTCCTGACAGCAGCAGATGGGTGTGTCCTCCTGTGTGTACTGTTCTCTGGTTCTGGACAACTGGGTCAGTCAATAGTGAAGCTAGTATCTCCTGAGCAAGTCAGTCCCACCGTAGCCTCTCCAAGAGCTAATGAGTCAACACAAACACAGGCTTATACAGTTCTTTTTAATAAAAGTTTACAAAATGCAGCGCTGCCTGCTTGTGTATGCCCCTGGAGTAAAACCCTTGTCTCAGCAGATGACCTAGGAAGCTCACCCAGCTATCTTCTCGGGACACCCAATGTGTCCTCTCACCTCCTACTCAGAGTGAAGCTTGTCCCCGAGGCTGCTGGGTGAGAGCAGGATTCAACACAGAGAGAGATAGGTATAACACCCCAGGAAACAGCCAGGGCCAGGGCATGTTCCTGCAAGTGGTCAGTAGCTAGCTTCTAACTTCTGAACTCAAGGATCCAACTGTGAGCCACACGGGTCAACAGGTACCTGGTACCAGCCTACAGTGTCCCCAGAAACTCCATGGAGACTGGCTCTGCCCAAGGTCATTTCTCCGGTGCACCCTATCAGATCTTATACAGTAGTTTGACAGAGGTCCGAGGAAACTAACATGGAACTGGGAAACAGTGCCACAGAATTCTCAAGTTCTAGTACCAAAGCAAACCAGTAAGAAAATGTAAAATATCTCATAAAGGTACAAAGTACTGCTTTTAGCAGACATCATTATTAAAGAATGCCATTTTCAGGTTGCGTGGAGTAAAGATCTTTTTTTGTGGAATGGTGATGTAGCGCCCGTTCCCTCGGAGCGGTGTCTTCAGAAACAGGCTGTAGGTGATCAGGCTGCCCTGCCTGCTGCTGGACGTCCCTGAGAGCTGAGAGGAAAGTGGTCATCAGGTACAAGTGTTTGACACTAGAGAGACCTGGAGAGGTACGCCGCACACCCCGAGTCTCTCAGCATGCTCCTCCTTGTGCAGTTCAACCAGAGACTCGTCCAGGCCAAGGGGGCTGAGGTCAGGGCCACAAGAGCTCCCCAGCTGCACTCATCCAGGCCGAGGGGGCTGAGGTCAGGGCCACAAGAGCCCCCCAGCTGCCCCTGCTGGATTCTACAAGGGTCCACCCTCAGAGCTGCTGCTGGGCATTGCCACGGGTACTATGGTGAAGGATGAACATTCTAAATGTCTTGTTGCCCAAAGGTAACTGCAACTTTCTTTCAGAGGTTTCGTCCTTCTACTAAGCTGACAGGCTTCTGGAGCCTCTGGCACCATGCCCTGCTAGTTCATAACGATGCCACAGAACCCATAGTCTGGCCCCATAACATTAACCAAGGCTGCAGCCCGCCTCAGTGGGGAGGTACCACACTATCCTGTCATGGCTTTCCACACGGACCCTCAGGACTGTACCCTCCTCCCTCCCCTTCCTCCCTCCCCTCCCTTCCCCACAACACTCCATAGCAGATCCCTGGGCACATCCAGCCCCTGCCTCGGCATTTTCTCCTGGGCACAGAGCCCTTCCTGAAATGCCTGGTTAATGAGCAGAAGATTCAGGTCCAGACAGGCCTGCTCTCCCTCCCTGGTAAGAGAGGGTTAGGAATGAGGCCCCTCTCCTATTCACACCTCTATCCCTGCTGGGCCCTGCTGGGATCATTTCATGGGCTGGCTGTAGAAGGACTCTCAGCCTGAGAGAAGAGCTACTCCTCAGATCCTGTAGGTGCCCTGCCAGCCTCTACCCAGCTCAGTGACAGGCATGCTGGCCTCTCGACCTCCATCCCTCTGTCCTCAGGTGCTCTCAGTTAACAGTTCTGGTCCCTGACACACTGGGGCCTGGGGTTTCTGACCCTGCTCACCTTGGTCTGAATCAGGGCTTTGCAGTGGTGTAGGTGGAAACCGCTGACTGCCAGCAGCTCTTCAGGCTTTCTGAAGTCAGAACCTTCCAGGACATGGCCCTGGCCTCCAGACGGGCTCTAAGGAGAGAAACCTCTGTTACAGTTCTCCGTTACAGCACCACCACTTTCTTTTCAAAGGAGCAGTAGCCTTGATTCTGGGCCCCTTGGATTCCTCGGGGGCCAGGTCCATTGCCTCCCTCCCATCTTTGCCTGCTGCCTGCTGAACATCTCCTGGCTCATGGGCCCCCCAGAACTGGGGTGCTCTTCAGCCTTCCAGCTGTGGCTTGAAGGCGTCTCTAAAAACTGAGGTGTTGTAAACTGAATTCCTAAGTCAACTGCATTTAGAAGGTAGCTCTGGGAAGTGATTAGGCTTAGCTGAAATCATCAGAACACTGCCTCCGTGGTGGCATCAATGCCTTTCTGAGCACAGTGACAAGGGCTGGCATGCCTGCTGGGTCTCACCTCATGCTGCTGAGCCCTGTTATAGGGGAGCAAGCAGCTGGAACAGGTACTAGCACCATGTTCTCAGACTTCCAGCCTCTAGAGCCACACGAACGTGGGAATGTTATAAACAATCTGGTCGCAGGTATTTTGTTACAGCAGCAGGGAAAGAACTAAGACACTGCTCGACAGAATGTCCCCACAGCCGCCTCACCTACAGGAAGACCAATTGCCTACAGCTGTCCCCTGGAGCCTGCTACTCAGCAACCCTGTTCTCCAACCTGCAGGTTCAATTTTTCCTGCATCACAAGGCCAGGTTGACCTCCTAGGTGGGGTGTGGGTGGCAGGGGCTTGGGGAGCCCTCTCTCCGCCCGGCTCCTCACTAGCCTAGTGGCCTTGGGTTGAGAAGGTAACCATTGCCCTCACCAGGGCCTTCCTGGGCTATTTAAGTTTCCCCATTTAAAGCTTCGCAAAATATTTAAGAACGAAAAGACTTTTGCCCCCTGACTTCTGGCAGGCCGCCTCACTCTGAGGTGGAACGGCTCTGGAAACTCAGGAGTCACGCGTCACTGACCATTGTCTACCGTTGTCCTCTGGCCACTTCTTGAGCCTTTCTCTCCTGCTGCTCTGCCCTGAACTTGGCTGGCTCCTACCTCAGGCATCAGGGTTTCTTCTTGGGACCACTGTACGTCTAGGGGGTCACCTGGTGGCTTTGACCCCCACCTAAGGAACCTCTCAGGCAAAACCAAGCCAACCCATGACATTGCTTTAGGTGTTTCAAACATGCCCAGTACTACACATGCACATATTCATATAGAACTTGCCCTCAGCCCCCACCCTGGCCCTACATACACCACCTGTGAGCAGGCACCCAGGCTCCTGCCTAGCCTTCTCCACCCACAGGGTAGCACTTCCTGCCATTCTGCTGTGACACAGCCATCCCTTCCTTCCACTTACCCTGCGCACACGCACCCTGTCCCCTCCCACACGCACCCTGTCCCCTCCCACACGCACCCTGTCCCCTCCCTCATGCACCCTGTCTCCTCCCACATGCACCCTGTCCCCTCCCTCATGCACCCTGTCCCCTCCCTCATGCACCCTGTCCCCTCCCACATGCACCCTGTCCCCTCCCACACGCACCCTGTCCCCTCCCTCATGCACCCTGTCCCCTCCCTCATGCACCCTGTCCCCTCCCTCATGCACCCTGTCTCCTCCCTCATGCACCCTGTCTCCTCCCACATGCACCCTGTC
>NC_034596.1:106812609-106843269 GCF_900095145.1 Mus pahari | reverse complement strand
CATGCACCCTGTCCCCTCCCTCATGCACCCTGTCCCCTCCCTCATGCTGTTGGTGTAGACTCCTGTGGAGTCCTGCACACACCTAAGGGTAGCATGAGACCCGAGAGAGGCAGGACACCCCACCATGGTCCCACCGTGTTCCAGTCTCATTCTGAGAAGTGAGTGATATCGAGAGCTTGTGAAAGATGGCCTTCCCAATGCTGAGAGCGGGCAGGTACCCCCACTACAGAGACTCTGTCCGACGCCACCCGCCCTGTCCCAAGTGTGTCATGCTAGTGTGGCTGGCACAGGGCAGTCTCTACCTCTCTGTGGACATTTCTTAATTAGGAAGAGATTCCCACAGGCTTCCCTGCTGGGGGTAGTGGTAGGCCGATGGCTTTTCAGAAGCGATCGGATCCTGAGGGCTCCATACTCATGCACGGTATTCACGGTATTAATCCACCAATGGGCTCAATCCACCAGCATTACTGACGAGGGAAGGGAGTTTTAGGGCTAATTCTGGCTGAAGGAAGTGCAGCATGGGTGGTGTGTCCTTGAGGGCTATAGCTTGCCTCTGACTGCTATAGTCACAGCGACCTGTTCCTGTTTCTCTGCTTTCTGTCCACTCTGACAGTTGCTTTCTAGGACACCTTTCATCTCACCACGGGCCCAGAAACATGGAACCGGCCCACCATAGGCTGAAGTTGCTAAAAAGTGAGCCAACACAAATCTTTTCTCTCCTCGGCACGTCTCCGCAGCAAGCAGAGCCTGGCTCCACCCGACCCAGGCCTCCTTACCTTCTGAGCAGCGTCTACACCAAGCACAGGAAGGAGGTTTTCCCGACAGTGAGAGTCACCCCAGAGACACCTCGAAGCAGACGTAGTGTCGGTGTTCTGAAGGGCTCTCCAGAGCTTCCTAGATTCAGAACTGGGAGAAAGACACAGTCATGACAAGGTACCTCAAAGTCTTCCAAAACGATCCCTGAAGCCCAGCCCTGGCTCTCGTTAACCCAACATTCACCATCAGCCTGTCCTCCCTCTTATTTGTCCACATGTGCCCTGCCTATGTATCTTCTTGAAGAAGGCTGGAGGCCAGATTCACTGATGTTATTCAAGCAAGTGCCTACAGCCACACTGGTCCCACATAAGATGCTCACAAACTAGGATGAATCAATGAAGAAACACACAGGGGAACCTGAATTGTGGCCCTGGGAATACTGTGTGCCGCAGTGTGCCAAATGCTGGGTTACCTCCTTTTCCAAACACTCAAGTGTTTCTGAACATACAAGAGCCTTCTAGGGGGCAGGGGGAGGGTATAGGGAACTTTTGGGAAAGCATTTGAAATGTAAATAAAGTATCTTAAAAAAAATAAAAAAAGCGTTCTACCTTAAAGTAATACCCTTCCTCCTGTCCCAGTGCCTACCCTTGCCAAACCTGACACCTGGGCCACCTTGGGCCTCTGAAGAACGTGTCCGAGGCACAGCCACCACTAGCCTGCTGGGGCTGCCCAGGGACAGGTTCTCCCCATAGGCTATGCTTTACAGGAGCACCAGACAACCGGGCACTGTTGGTCAAATAGATATGACAAGAGCCCAGAGTGTGACAAGGCTCTGAAACTGCCCGGGTCTGCGCCATTGTGCAGACCCTGAAGCATTGCCAGCTTTCCCTGGGCCCTGGGTGACAGAAAGCCTTCTCCTCACTCAGTGCCTCAAGACAAGCTCTCTTTTGTCAGGCCCCTAACATTGCTCCTGTCAGTTGAGAGTATGTCCCTACATTGGCCAGTCAAGCACAACCATGTGTGACTTTCTTCAGAGGCACACACAAGATAACCCTGAGGGTCAGCAGCTGTCCCAGAGGTGTTTCCTATGATTGTGGCTGAGGGCCATAGGGTGTTGGACTGAGCCAAGTTGCTAGCAGCGGCCCTGAGAGGCCACACCAGGGGCATTATTGCAGTACCCATCTGTGCTGCCAGTCCCGATGGAATGCTGTTGCCTACAGGTGGCCATGGGGACATTGTACCCTCTAGGAACAACCAAAAAGCTTTGCGAAATCACATTAGCACACAAGAAATGCAGCCACAGCGCCACGGCTCAGTTCCGAGCTAAGTTCATTACCGCAGTCTCGGCACAGACGCAGTTCCTTCATTGCTCCTTTCCAAGAAATGGTCCAAGGAACAAACGTCTTCAGGTGCCTGTTCCACCGCGACTTCTTGAAACGCAAGCCTAAAAACCTTCTCATAGCTGAGATTGGACTGGAAAGGAGGAACATCCCAAGGTTAGGAGCAATGTATATACCTTGTCCCAAATACTCCACTCTAACATAAATGTATCTTGTCCCTGGCTACGTGCTGGGTTGGTGTTGCCGTCACTGATGACCGACGATACCACTCCTCAGAATCTCCAGGCTATGTAAGAACACAGTGAAAAACCACAGGCTTGCACATCTAAAACTGTGTCGGGGACACGTGGGGAACACTGTCCCTGTTTCCATGTGAAGGGGCTGAGAAGTCTGTGTGAACGACAGTGGGAAACACAACTTCACTGTGGAAGGCTGTGAGTCAGGTGGGGTGGGGGTGGGGGACAGTCTGAATCAGGTGGTGGCACAGAGGGGGCTGGCAGGTGTTTGGGTTTTGTGTGAGTGTCCCTTGTGGCTGTGGTCTGCAGCTCAACTGGGGTGCATTTTCCTACAGGCATCTGTAGGATGTTTACAGTGTTTTCTGTAAACTTCCCACCATGCACAGATGTTTTCTAACACTTCAACCAAGGTGGAGAAAGTGCTCACTTTAGAGAGAATGTTAAAGGGCTGCTGCTGACTGCAGGAGGAGTGGCCCTCACAGCAGGCTACCCTGCCCCCACCTCTTTCTTTCTTTCTATTTATCCTCATCTGTGTTTGGGGTGAGCCACTGAGGAGAATGGCTCAGAGGCAGTGGCTCTGAGGGCTGTCTGGGACCCAGTGTGTGAGTCCCCTGACCGGTTCCTTGTCCTCCCCCCCTCTTTTTAGTTTGTTTTTCAAGATGAGGTTCCTCTGTGTAGCCCTGGCTGTCCTGGAACTCACTCTGTAGACCAGGCTGGCCTCGAACTCGGAGATCCACCTGCCTCTGCCTCCTGAGTGCTGGGATTAAAGGCGGGTGGTGCCCAGCTTCCTTGTCCTCCTCTTAAGCAGAGGACAGCCAACCACACAGCAAAAGACAAACTAGGTGAGAAGAGAAGGCTAGCCAACCCCCCACATTCCCAGTGCACAGAGACCTGAGCAAAGTCTAATGGCTATACAAAATACTTCCCACACAACCACGGAAATACCTCTGAAGATGGGCCAGCAGCAGTTCCTGTCACCCAGGGTCCACCCTGCTGCACCTGGCAAGAACCGCCCTCTTCGGGGACTGAAGGGGTTCTTGGCGGCTGACATTCCGTGGCTCTCCCCAGGAGTTCAAAAGACTGAGAAAACTGCTCAGACTTAGCTGAAGACTCCCGGAAGCCTTCGAACTCTCCCCACCCGCCGCTGAGCTCCCCCAGGTGTGGGCAGCTGCTGGGAAGACCCTCATCCAGCCTGGAGCTGTTAGCGTTCGCGTCTGGCAGAACCACGGGACCGTCGTAGCAGATCCTCCTCCGTTCCAAACCATCACCACTCTGTCCTCTAGCTGTCTGGTGGGGGGACCCCTCTCGAAGCTCCTCTGCGAGGTCACTCACTGACTCTCTCCCCACCTCCTGCCCGCCTTGCATCTTGGTGTAGCCAGGCCAGCCGACCCGAAGGAAAGCTGCCCAGAAAACATGCAGCCGCTGAGCTGGAGTTGCCCAGGGCTTCCTGGGAGTGTTCACGTGCCTCCGTGGAGTCGACCCCTCCTGGCACGCGCGGATGACTAGTCCGGCACGGGGGCGTGTCCTAGGGCCAAACAAGTGCGGCGAAGGAGGGCCTGTGGGCAGACGCAAGTCCTGGCGGATGAGCTGCAGAACCCGGTCTGCGAGGCCGGAGGCTGAAGGCAGGGAGCTTGGGGATCGCGTCCCAGACGGGAGTCTCGCGGGCTCCGGGACCAGGTCCCAGGCGCAGACGGAGGGGGTCCTGGGCTCCCAGAGGTCCGCAAGGCGCGCACCCACCTTCGCCGCCGCGACGCGCCTCCCGGCGCCCGGCGGGGAGATACAGCCAGCTTAGCCGGTAACCAGCGCCGCGCGTTGCTCGGCAACAATGCGTACCAGTAGGCTTCCGGCGTGCTTTAAGTGTCGTCAGCACGCCACCGTGTGGCGTGGCCAACAGCGCCACGCCCATGCCCATCCTCTCCCGACTACCTCTTGCTGTGGAGGGAGGATGCTGGCTGCACTGCAGTGGGACCCAGCCTGCTATCGTGACCGGTCTTTCTGCCTCCCCCGCCCTACAAATATCGGTGGGAGCAGTTCTCTTTTTATTCTGGCGCCCAGTGCCTGTGTGTCCGATATATCCCTTGCGATCGCATACCTGACCCGGGAGTAAGGCCACTGCCTTACTGGTGCTGGCCCCTCATCCCACACCCTTCGGCCCTGGTTCCTTGCTCTCCTATTGGATGCTTTCTCAAGTCTGGAAGCTGTATGGGGAAAAGTCTGTCTACCTGATTTAGACCAGTTTCAGATCACATTCTCTCTCTCTCTCTCTCTCTCTCTCTCTCTCTCTCTCTCNCTCTCTCTCTCTCTCTCTCTCTCTCTCTCTCTCTCTCGTTTTTCGAGACAGGGTTTCTCCGTGTAGTGAACTCGGAAATCTGCCTGTCTCTGCTTCCCGAGTGCTGGGATTTAAGGCGTGCGCCACCATGCCCGGCTCTCAGATCACATTCTCTTCTGCAAGAATGAGCGTCTACTCCCTGCAGAGTAGGAGAGCCACTGTCCTGCCTCGTGTGCTCACAGTCTGGGCCTGGTCACCAGCCGGTCCCAAGGCAGAGCAGGGTCAGTCTTGGTCATGGACAGGCAGCGACACACAGGCCCCTGCAGGGCCCTGATGAACTAACCTTGCCCCTCTCCCAGCCCCAGCCACAGAAATCCTTGGCCCTTTCCATCTGTCCCCATTCTGAGCTTCATGAAGTCAGCCTTCAGCCTGTCACATCTCTACCCGAGGCACCCTGGACTAGCAGCCATTAACAACCTCCCCTGGGAAAGAGGTGGGTCAGGACTGCATCTAAACTCAACTTCAGCCCCTTCCTCTATACTCAGATTTCCCCCCTGGACTTCCCTAGGCCCTGCTCTGCCCATTGTATGAATTACGTAGTCCCTCATCCCCTGCCTCCTCAGAAGAACTACTGGAAAATTTGATTTAAAAGTGACAAGATGAGATCATTTGCTGCATCTTGGACCACAGCCTCCCCATTCCCCTGGGCAGATGAGCCTGGCACTGTTCACTGAGGCCTGCAGGCAGAGAACTCAGGACCGTGGCTTGGCACAGCTATTCCCAGCTTTCCCGGTGGCCCTGTAGGATGGTGCAGACACCGTCTGTGTTTACAGACACTGGCTTGTTCGCCTCACTCTGACCCAGCAGGTCCTGCCCTCGGTCTGTTCCCGAGGCTCCAGTTCTCCTCACCTGCCGCCCTTGCTGACTTTGACGTCTGGGGAGCTGGAAGGACAGGGAGACTGGGGCCTGGGCTCGCAGTGGGACACACAGTGGGAAAGGACTGGGGCTGCAGTGGGTCTTCCTACCTTTAGTGTCTCCCCATGTCTGTCTAGCTTTCAGCTCTGACTTCAGAACACAGAAGATTCCAGTTCTTGATTCACAGGTCCAAGTTGGGGTGATCTGTGTGACCAGTGAGCTGAATGATGATCCCCAAAGATGTCCACGTCATAATCTCCAGAAGCCATGAATATGGGACCTTAAAAAAAATGGATGGGTGTTCTGTATGAAACTAAAGAGGCAAGAAAGCTGGGTGTGGTGGCACAGCCTGGCACACCAGCACTGGAAAAGATGAGGCCAGCCTAAGCTACATGGTGAGTCTGAGACTAGCCTGGGCTAAATGGTGAGGCCCTGTCTAGAAGGAGGGAAGACAAGAGAGACGGGTGGAGAGAGGTGTGTGAAAACCCTAGCAGTGTCCCAAGACTCCGGGCAGCAACCGCGCCAGTATCCCGGATAGGCAGAGTGAGCGCATGCCATTTCTAGCCCAGTCCGTTAGTGATACTTTTCATAGCAAACGTGGCAAACCCATAGACCTGGGTGCGCCCTGGGGACCTTACTGAAGAGATGCTGCCCTGAGGAATGGGCAGAGACAAATCTAATGTTGGTGCCTAGTGGTGACTGAAGGAGGAGGTCAGACAGCCAGGTAGGTGGGCAAAGGAGGCCGTGGCTCTACTTGGATCTGTAGAACAGGGTGGGACAGAGGGTAGAAGGGCCTAATGTCAAGATGTGAGCAGCTGGGCTGTGAGTCCTGAGTGGCCATGAAGGGGCAGAGCCAGTGTGCCAGGGGAAGGAGCCCTGACCGACGCCCAAAGCCTCACTTGCCCCCCTCCTTCCCCTAGTTCTTCTGCCCCGGGGTGGTGCTGCTGTGCCCAAAGCCCACAGTCAACCTGGTGGCTCCCAGGTCACCTGACACTAAGGCCTGGTTGAAGAAGCTGTCCCAGAAATCACTGGGATCTTCCCGTAAGGTGGGAGGGGTCACATCCCTGCTTCTGTGCCTGTGGTTTCTGGACAGTAGGGCCAGTCCGCAGCTGCCCATGTGCCGGGTTGGCCTGCTTAGTCGACTCCTTTCGGGGCAGCAGGACACCCCAATATGCCCCAACAGCTCCCTACTTCCTAATCCCGGCTGTGTTGTGAGCTACATGGACACAGGGATAGAGAGGACCTGGGCGCCATGCCCAGACCAGACAGGTATTCAGAAGCAGATGGAGGCAGGGCCCCTGTGGTCAGGGGCCCTCTGGGCAAGGGCCTTCCACTGTAAACCTGCAGGCTTGGAACCGGCAGATGAGGGAAGGACTGAAGTAGGCAAGGTGTCTTGTGGGAAGAGTGGTCACAGATGCTACCACCTCCTGCATGCCTGTAGGCTAGGGTGGGGCAGGGCCATGATGGTAGCAAAACTATTTTTGCCATGCTGCTGCTGCGGCTGCTGCAGGATACATCAATCATTGATGCTCTGGGCATCACGGCCGGCTTTCCGGGAGAGGCAGTGGAGCATCGGGTCAGGCAGGTGGGTGGGGGCAGAGAGTGAGGCAGCCATGACCATATCAGGCCCAACCCCCTCTGGACCTCCAGCACCCCTCCCCCCGCCCCGGGACCCAGCTTTGGTGGTGGTGGATCATGGGGTGTTACAGAGCTGCACAGCACCCGAGTTGATGTTTAGAAGGGGGCGAGAAGCCTTTGTGTGCTGGCTGTGGCTGTGAGTTGGGTCGTTTCCCCACATGCTGGGCAGGGGGTATCAATTCCTGAGCTAGGCTTTGCCACAGGAGCCTTCCCCAGCAGGGCATTTGTCTCCAGAGGAGACCACGGGGAGGAGGCTGGAGCCGGAGTGTGGTGCCGGGAACTCCTGGCAGCACATTGCTCTGCAGCAGAAGATGGCCAGGTTTTAGAGTGGGGGAAGGGACAGTAGATGGAACATAGCTGGTTCCCCTCCACACACACCTTCCTCCCCTGTTCCTGTTCACTGCGACCCCAGACCTAGGTTTCAGCCTCTGAATTCTACCAGTGATGGGCAAGTCTAACTGGGCCCTGGGAGCAAAGGCTGACTCAGCTGGTCCAGCGAGATAGGTGCAGCCTGGCCTCTGGGACAAGATCTTCCGAAGGCATAGAGAGCAAAGCACAGCCCGCGAGGCCCCAGGAGCACTGCTCAGGAGTGAGCAGGTGCCCCCCCCCCCCGTATTCTGTACATATCTGTTGTACTGGCTAGTTTTGTGTCAACTTGACACAGCTGGAGTTATTACAGAGAAAGGAACTTTAGTTGAGGAAATGCCTACATGAGATCCAGCTGTAAGGCATTTTCTCAATTAGTGATCAAGGGGGAAAGGCCCCTTGTGGGTGGTGCCATCTCTGGGCTGGTAGTCTTGGGTTCTNTAAGAGAGCAAGCTGAGCAAGCCAGGGGAGGCAAGCCAGTAANGAACATCCCTCCATGGCCTCTGCATCAGCTCCTGCTTCCTGACCTGCTTGAGTTCCAGTCCTGACTTCCTTTGGTGATCAACAGCAATGTGGAAGTGTAAGCTGAATAAACCCTTTCCTCCCTAACTTGCTTCTTGGTCATGATGTTTGTGCAGGAATAGAAACCCCGACTAAGACAGCTGTATACACACAGACCTGAGTGTATACACAGGAGTGTGTGTGCCTGTCTGTGTACTGGGACAGATCCAAGGTGTCCCATGGTGTGTGCATGGTCTTGTTTTTCTGTCTGTGGCTCCTCCCTGAGGTGGATAGCTCTTTAGGGAGATGCCCCAAGTGTCTTGTCCTCACACTGTGGATAGTCTGGCCCCTCGCCTAAGTGGGATCTTCCAGGAGTGCGGCGGCTGGAGTCCCCATGTTAGGGTTCACCTTGCCTTGACAGTCAAGCTGAAGTTCCGGTGCTTGACTCCCGGCAGGCAGAGGTGCATCTGCCGACCAGCCCTGAGTCTGGGAGTAGGTGGGAGAAGGGAGAGCCCCTGGGTTCCTGCCCTGCATCCTGGGTCTGGGGCCTAAGCCAACTCTGAAAGGACTCTCGGGGCTGCAAGTGCTTGTGGTAGTGAGCTGCGTTGCCCTTCTCGCAAGCCCTGTCCAGGCAGATGCAGATACTCTGGCCACGCATGGTCAGATTCTGGAACCTTCTCACTGGGTCAAGGGTCTACAGGCCCAGTGGAGGAAGCTCAAGAGGACCTCATTACCAAGCACAGCTCTCCTAAGTATGCTGTCCCCATACTGACAGTGTCAAGTGGGAAGGTGCTGGCACACTCAGGTACCCCTTACCTAGTACAATGCCCCTGACGTGACATCATTGGGTCTGTCCTGTTGGCACCTGGGTAGCTTGGATCATCTACATCCCCACAAAGCTAATGGGAGCCACCACAGCCCAGGCAGATCATGCTAGACATTCCAAATATGTCAGAGTCTGGGACCCTAAGACCACTTTACGTGAACTACATTCTCCAGAGGAAGGGACACAGCTGGGTCTGCACCCAATGGTCTTTGGTGATACAAAACTACCTTGTCCCAAGGCCCCTGCTTTCAGACTCTGAAGCCAGATTCAGACACACTGGATTGCAGGCAGGTTGAGACCTTCCAGCCTCCCCAGCAGACCTGTGTACCCTGGAACACAGAGACTTATATCCCCAGGGACAGACAGTGTCCTCCTTCCAGGACATTTCTCCAGGGAGAGGATGAGACTTGTGTCCCACCAAGGCAGGGCTGTGGCCCATGCAGTGGCAGGAGGAGGTTGCCAGGGCTCCTTCCCAGCAGTGACTCGCGTCTGTCTGACCTGTGTGTGTGGCTGGCGGGCTGCCCAGCGCTGCAGCCCAGCTAACGGGAACTGCCTGCCGTGAGTGAATGATCCGATCCGTGCTGATGCTCACCGGCTCGCCTGGGCGCCGACTTCTGTGGGCTGTCCCTGCTCGTACCTAGACTGTGCACACTGTGTGCACGTGCAAGTGTAGCCGTGTCCTGTTATGCTTATTATCTGAATATGCAGGTGTGAGTGTGTGTGCTGGTGTGAGTGTGTGTGCAGGTGTGAGTGTGTGTGCTGGTGTGAGTGTGTGTGCTGGTGTGAGTGTGTGATTTTGTCCTTGTGTCCGTGAGGCCCTTCTGCTGCAGGTTAGCCTCTCCTGGCTCCCACCCTATCTTCCCACCCTAGGAAAAGTGGTGTGCATGCCTCTCTGCCCACCTGGCATGGCCACCACACTGTCAGGAACACTTCCCCACATCAGGACTGCACCATGCTTGGCTCAGACAACTCGGCTTCTGTGGAAACAGCTTTTGGATCTTTCCCTCCCCCAAATATGTTCCCTTCCATGGATGGCACCCAAGTAGAGGCCGCTGAGATCCTGCCCTCCCCCATCAAGGCCTTACCCAGTCCTCTTAGCAACCAGAATGTTCCAGGACCATTGAAGTCTCACACAACCTCATGGCCCTCATTCAGCTGCTCTTGATTTACAGAACGCCTCCCCCATGCTTCGACCCTGAGCTCCTTGACAGACTCCCCTTTAGTCCTAGTCCAAGCAGGCTTTTCCTAGCCCCTGCTCTCTTCTTTGTCCTGGGAAGCCATGTCCGCTCTAGCGACAGAAATACTTCCTGCACTATTTTACTCACAGCTCACTCTAGGCTGCCAGGAACCTTTCAGGGACCCCTCCTAGCCAGATGTCTGGTACTGCCCTGAAGAGGCCCTCATTTGTACCTTCACTGTCCTGCAGCTCAGGGGCCATGGCCAGGTCCCCAGCTGCCAGGCTTTCTACAAAAACCATTAAAAGGATAACTCCTGACTTGGGGCTGCAGGATGGCTCCAGTTCTGGTCCTACCCTCCTGGACGGCCTACAGAGGATCTGTCCAGGGCCACCCTCTCCAAACTAGTAGCTTCTAGCCTGTCCTGACGTCTGCTGCCCCTCTTTCCTCTTTTGGCCCTGAACCCCATCTTTTCCTGAAGAGTTCAGGTCGCAAGCAGTCATCTCCCTGGACTCCCGCGCTCCCCTGTCACTCCCCCAAACTGGAGGTAAAGAAGCCCTGGATTCCGGGTGCAGGGATCTGGTGGCCCCTAGAGGAATTTAACTAATCTCTGCTCCAGAAATATAATCTGGAGGAGGGCGGGGGAGGGGGTGGTGTGGGGGGGGTGGGGGGGTGAGGTCAGCTAGGGGTGGGGCGGACCTCAGGGGCCTGGGTCCGACGGGGCGGGGCCGTGGTGGGGCGGGGCCGCGGCTGCAACAACCAATGGGCTGAATGAAACCGGTAGCGCCGCTCGCGTCGCCCCTGCGGAGTGGTCAGCACGAGCTGGGCGGGCCAGGGCGGAGCCGGAGCCAAGGTCTAGAGGTACCCCAAGAGTTAGCTGCAGTCACAGCCCGGCTGCCCGCGGCAGCACCGGGCAGCACGGCCGTGGGAGCCGCCCTTCTCCTGGCGCATCAGCTGCGGGACCGCTACTGGACGCGCAGGGCCGCCGCCCGCCCTCACCACTAGCCGCCAAGATGTGCGACTGCTTCCACGTGGTGCTGCCCACCTGGCCCGGAGCCCCCGGCAGCGGTGCGCCTCATCCCCGCTTGCAGCCCGCTCCCCTTGGCGGGTGGGCTGTGCGGACGTGACGGGGGCGCGCAGTGCGGGACAGGCTGCGCGCGTCAGAAAGGGCAGGAGAGATGACTAGGGGCTGGAGGGCGGGCGGGTCTTGCGTGCTTTCGGACCTTCGCTGGCTCTGTGGGTCTCTGCTTCTCGCTTGCACTTGTGCCTGCCTCGTGCTTTTTACCCCCACCCTATCGTTTTAGCTCACTTTGTTTCTCGGGTTTTCATTACACTGCGTGGCTCCCTGCACGCCGGACTCTATCGTTGGCACCGTCTCTTCCCTTTTCATCACGGTCCTCCTGCCGGTAACCTTCTAGGACGCTCCCTTGACTAGTAAGGCGGCTTCGGAGGCAGGTGTGCTTCATACTAGACGGAACAGGCCCAAGGCGAGCAGGAGGTAGTCCTGGGCTAGGAGACCTTCCTCTAGATCTAGCTTCTGACTGCTTTTTGAGGGACCATCCTTGACTTGACCAGGACTTAGGTTGGGGCTAACAGGCTATGCGCTGTGCTGGACCCACCGTGTGGCTACTACATATGTGGGTGACAAGCAAGGTGTGGCTGGGGCAGGGCTGGTTTTGAGGTCTGGGACCTTCTAAGGGGCCTGAGTAGGGTCCTGTTAGACCAGTCAAGGGGAGTTGACACCCCACCCCACCCTCATCCCCAGGATAGTCAGTGCCCCTCTTGCCGAGCATCTGTGGCAAAGTGGATACCTGGTGCTTTTTAACCTGATGGTTCTTGCCCTAGCCTAGGCCTACCTCTAGTGGCTTGGAGGGTGGGGTGGGGGAGCAAGAAACTGTCCTTCAGACTCTGGGTCATTAATGCAGCAGCCTGGCCACACCCAGGGCACCTGGCCAGCCACTGCCCAGGGGACTGAGACAGAGGAGCTGCACTGGTCCAGACTGGACCCCTTTCTGCACTGGTAGAGACTGGTTCCCTCTGCAGTGGTACAGGCTAGACCGTGCTCTGGGGAAAACAGTTGATGATGGTTTTGACTCTGGGGCCGTTCACGATTCAGAGTGCTATGCAGAGGGGTGGCCCCGCCTGGCATCCTCCGTAGCCAGAGTGGAGTTCCCATAGTCCTCCTTGAACCCGTTTGTCCTGTGTGGATTGAGGTCTGGGACTCTCCCACACACAGATGAGAGTCCAAGGACCCTGACTAGCCCTGCTAGCAGTGGGAGAGGGATGACCCCACCCCTCACCTTCCTCTTTCCCGTTGCTGGCCCTGACCCACAGCACTACAGATTGGCCTCCCCAGAGAGAGAAAGCCCAAGGACATAGGGCTGCTCTGCCCCCAGTCTGCCTGAGTGGCTCCATTCTTCCTAGGCTCAGGTCAGAGACCACTTGACCCACATCCTGCACCCCGACCCCTGAGGCTGTACCTCTCCCACTCAAGGATGCTAGTTCTTCCCGCTTTTAACCGGTGGTTCCCTGCTTCGTCTGGAACAGCTCTCCTTGTGTCCACCTGCTCTTAGGGAGCAAGAGCAGCGGCCTCTAGTGCAGCTCTGGTAGGATACTTTAAGATAAGGGTTTGGAGGGTTCTGCCTACGCTGTCCTCAGTCCTGCACAGGGGGCCCAGGAATAAACACGCTTCCCAAGGACACTCCCTAAGGGTTGAGGAGGAGGAGGATTGGGTTCAAGCCTTTTCCAGCCGTAGACCACTCCCAACAGGCCAGAGTTGCCCTCCTGTGCCAGTCTCTGGTGCCCACCCCTGGCAGCCTGCCTCTTCTACAGCCCAGGGCAGAGCCCCGTGTCAGTCATTTTGCGCAGAGGTTGTCCCCTGGTGGCTGTTCTGGGAATGTACCTACACAAGATTGAGTGAGGGTGGGGTGGGGCTGTATAAGGTTACACCCAACCCCGGAAAGCCCAAATACCTTTACCGACTGTGAGATGGACCTTACACAACCCTCCTGATTGACACGTTTAACCCCATAGATGCTGAGTGTCATACCCCTGAGGGCTTGTGGGTTTCTTCCCAGAGGCAGCGCTGAATCCCAGACAGAGTGACAGGGAGTCAGGGTCTCAAAGCTGCGGTCCCTGTGCTGCGCATGCGTGAGCATGGCATAGCCTAGGTACTAACCGCCAACACACTTAGAGAAACTACTGCTGGATCTGGGGAACCCTAGGTGGGGACATCATGAGGGGACATCTGGATGTTCTTTCTGTGGGGTTGGGGGCCAGGGTGTGACTAGGTCCTTTCTCCACAGAGTCTAGGGTCAGGGCAACTGTTTAGGCGTCCAGCCTTAGGATTGGGGTGTAGGTCCAGACCTGACATTTGTGCCCAGGAGTGCCTGGGATACCATGGGGGGGGAGGGAGAGGGAGAGGGGCTGTACCCCAGTGAGGACACATGCTAGCTCTGCTCTGTCATGTCTTGGGCATGACAGGGTTGTCCACACTGGTGGGAATCTATGTTCCCAGAGATGCTGAGCAGAGTGGGACTCCCTAAGCCTCCAGCTGAGACATAGGCCACATTCCCTGAGAGGTGGGAGGTGGCTCTGAAAGGTGCTACCAGGCAGAACACAAAAGGGGCTGGGCTCTGTCCCCCGTGGTGGGACAGGCACTGAGGAGGAAGCAATGGAGGTCATCAGGATCACTTCCTGCTGGAGGGAAGTGAGGGCAAAGAGGGATGTTGGGGTCTCTCTCTCTCTCTCTCTCTCTCTCTCTCTCTCTCTCTCTCTCGCTCACACACACTCTCACTCTCTTGTGCTCTCAGTCTCTCTCACACATACTCACTCTTTCTCACTCTTGCTGTCTATCTGTCTGTCTATTTTCTTTCTTTTTTTTTTTTTTAAAGATTTATTTATTTATTATATGTAAGTACACTGTAGCTGTCTTCAGACACTCCAGAAGAGGGAGTCAGATCTTGTTACGGATGGTTATGAGCCACCATGTGGTTGCTGGGATTTGAACTCCGGACCTTCGGAAGAGCAGTCGGGTGCTCTTACCCACTGAGCCATCTCACCAGCCCCCTGTCTGTCTATTTTCAAGACAGGGTTTCTCTGCATAGTCTCGGCTTTTCCAGAACTTGTTCTGTAGACCAGGCTGGCCTTGAGTTCAGAGATTCCCCCTGCCTCTGCTGAGATCATAGAACTGGGATTAAAGGTGTGCATCTCCACTGCCCAGTAGACTCTTTATTTGGATGGTTTGGGTGACAGAACTGGCTTCATTCTGCTCTTTCCAAGCCACAGGCTGCATCTGCTGTTATCAGCCAAGCAGGGGATTGTTCGGGCATGAGTGTAGACAGGAAGACTGAACTGGCAGATCCTCTAGCTTCCCAACCTCCTGGGCCCTGGCAGCTGTGCCCACCTCCACCTGGGAAGGCCTAGTTGGTGCCCCTGCTGGGAGCATTTTACTCCAGCCCCGTGTGTCCTGGCTTCTGTGACCTCCTTCACACCCTGTACTGCAGCTGTTTGTGTCTCGGGTGCAGCTTGGCTAGGGAGGAGAGGTTCTAGCCGTGGCGGAGAGAGGGGGACTCTTATCTACCTGGGCATCACTACCACCCAGAAGCAAAATGCCAAGATCTCACCAGCTTTGATCCCTGCCCAAGAGGAGGAGGCAGATCCTGCACTCAGAGATGGTGTCAGGTGTGAGAGATGCCCATTCATCCCTGCCTGTCCAGTTAGTGATCCCTGAAAGCTGGTTCCACTATACCTGAGAGGTCCCAAAACTTTGGGGAGAGAGCAGACAGTGACCTGGATACATGGAGGAGCCACGGAGGGCTCAAAATCCACGAGGAGAGAGACCACAGGGCCACAGTGACTACGTTCACCAGGCTGGATCTGGGTAGGGGACAGGGGTTGGGGAAATGGAGTTGGACAGAAGGAAGGATGTATCTGTGAGCTCGGGGAGGCTTAGTTTGGACCAGAGTCACAGGTGGAAACATTGAACTCCCAATTTTGGACCCCACTCTAAGGAAACTGCTGTCCTGTGAAGGGCATTTCTCTAGGGGCCCTGTCTTCCTGTTCTCTGTCTCTGTCTCTGGGTTTCCCTTTATTTTTCTTATTCTGGAAGACCAAGGGAGCCAAGGCCTGCCTTGCTGGGATAAATATTTAATAGTCAGAAGCACTTTCTCAGACGGAAAATTGGATTTGGGCCCAGGAGGCCTGGGGCAGGAGGCCGTGTTCCCCACTCCCCTCACCCCACACATGGCAGAAACACTTCCAGCGGCTCCTGCTGCGAGCTCCTCCCTGGCCAGCACGCTGCAGTGCACACCTGGCCCCAACCTGTACAGTCGAGAACAGAGGACAGAACCGAGACCACTCTCCAGGGTCCTGGCTGTAGACTTTATCCCAATGGCGGGCAGAGTGGCTGGGTGTTGCGAGGCAGTCGGGAAGGGACCTCAAGTCACTTTCCTGACCCTGCACGGTGCAGGCAGCAAGTGTTCCACACAGCTCAGGGCCTCACCTGGACCTGAGCCTCCTCATCCACAGCTTGTCATCTGCCCCTTAGGGGCTGCCCCATACTGAGATTTGCAAGTGCGGGTGACTCAGCCCTTCCCAGTGGAGTCTGGCCCCTGCTTGCTGCAGAGTGGAGGTCAGAGCAGAAGCCAGCATTCAGGCTCTGTGCTCCAGTTGCCCTGACTCTCCCCGTGCCTTCTTGGATCCCCTAGTGGCCCTTGCTTCCTGAGAGCTGGACCCTCTGTAGGAGGAAGAAAGGCAGCCTATCACAGATGCCTGGCTGCCAGCCCACTATTGGGTGGCTCCTTCATGGGCAGGCCTTGCTAGAGGGTGGGCGGGTGGCAGCAGCACCCAGGCCGTGCTGTGACGCATCCCCTGGGAATGCCCTCGGCTGAGTCACTAGCAGCTGCCCCCAGCCCCACCCGGTCTTGTCACTGTCACTGCCAAGTTCCCATGTTGTTAAAGAGCTGGGCTGGGGGTCCTGGCAGCTTTCAGCAGACTTGTCTGTCCCGTGGGTGTCACTTGACACATCCAGTCACCTGGGTCTGTGACTCAGCAGATGTCCACTGCCCTCCACAGACTCAACCTGACCACTGGGTCTACTACATGGAATCAAAGATTGATCAGGGTGTGTGGACATCCTTAGGATCTGAGGTAGGCAAAGCCTGCTGAGAGCTAAGTGAGCGAGCCCCTCTGGGTTGAATATGGGCAAGGGGCAGCACACGAGGTCCCCTAGAATCGAAGTTCCAACTCTTCTTCCTCACCGTCAACCTTCCCAAGCCCTGTCATCTATCTCCAAGACATCCGTGCAGCAGTAGCTAGGAGCTTGGGGTGGAGGTGATCACAGATCCTCAGGTGGGTGGGGCAAGGGACAGAAGAGGAAGAGGGGAGTCAGAACTGTGGGGCTCACAGGTAGAGGGGCTGATAGGATGGATGACCAGGCTCAGGGGAACCCAGTGGCAGCAGGGGAGCTCTGGGGCAGCATTCTCCCCCCCCACCCTCCCACCCCCGCCAGCTCCCTGCTGACTCAGCCAGCCTCACCCCACCTAGAGCTGACAGTTTGTTTGGTTTGGTTTGGTGTCAGGCAGTAAACAGAGTTCCCAGGTGAGAGCTGCCTGGGGGTGGGGCCCTGGAACGGGAGGTGGGGAGCCAACCTGGCTTGTGCCATGTAAATAGAGTTGTTTTCTACATCCATGACCGTTAGGTTTTCAGGCCAAGGTTGGGGGAAGCCTGTCCGGACTGTGGCTATCCCTGAAGCCTCCTTGCCCACCAGTGACCCCTGCCTTCTCCTGTCCTTGGGGCTCTCTGAGGTGGCCTTGCTTGCCTCTTCCAGTGGCTCTCATTTCTAACCTGTTAGCTGATCTGGGACCTGGTGGGTTTCTAGGGATTGCCCCTGTTGACCATTCCCTGTGCTCGACCCCTTAGCTGTGCGAGCCTGCGGCAGCCTGTCCGCAGGTGCAGGTGCCCAGAGCCAAGGCTGGGATCCCAACAGAGCGACAGCCAGTACACCCAGTGACTCCTGCCTGGGCCTGCTGGCCACCTAGAGCTAGCAGGGGCTGAGAGTGGGTGGAGCTGGTCTGCGGGGAGAGGGAACAGATCTGAGCAATGGGAGCCTTGAGGGCTGCAGCCCAAGGACGCAGGCTTCTCATCCACCACTAATCTCTAAATAATAAGGGTACAAGGGAATCACAAATGTCAGTTTCGAGGTCCAGCTATACCGATCTTATGCAGTACCATTCACTGCAGCTCAGGTTCAGGAGATGTCATTTGCCAGAGAGCTAGTTAGGGAGGTGTGTTGGTTAAATGGTGTGTGTGTGTGTGTGTGTGTGTGTGTGTGTGTGTGTGTGATATCTCACTGTGTAGCTCTGCCTGTTCCAGGATTTGCTATGCAGACCAGGCTACTCCCAAACTCCCAGAGATCTGCCTGTCTCTGTCTCCCAGGTGTGAACCACCACACCCAGCCCCTCTCCCTTTCTAGAATCCCCAGCCACCACAGGGAAACTGAGACCCAAGGCTTGAGAATGGGAGAACCTGTTTCATATCTGTATATCCACACAATAGGCGGCTGCCTACACAGTAACTGGCTGGGGTAGTGGTTGTGAGTCAGACAGCAGGCGTTTCCTCTTCAGGTCAGCTGCCTGGGCTAGTGGGGGTTGGGGACCTGGGGTGGGGTCCCTGGCTCCCAGAGATGGAATGGAGCATGTGAGGGGAACCACCCACTCCCTCTGGTAGGGTGTGTGTGCGTGTGTGTGTGTGTGTGTGTGCTCGTTGAGGCGGGGGGGGGGGGAGGTTGGACGGGCTCTTAGCCTGGCTGAAGACATGGGAGGAGGGACAGTGAGGGGAGGGGCTGTGGAGGGGAGGATCTGGTGGGAGGCAGCCGGCCCAGGATCTCTTCTAGACAAGTTTGGGAACGTGTCCTCTTCGGAGAAGTGGCTGCACCCCTTCTGCACCCTGTCCCCTCCTGGGCTCAGCCCTGCAGCACCTGCCCCTCTCACCACTCGGCAGGTCAGAGGGGGCTGGATGGGCAGCCAGCAAGGGAGGCCTCGGAGTAGAGCTGGGCCGGGCATTTTCCTGCTGATGTTGAAGGATGGGGTGCCAGTTCTTTGTGGCTCCAACTAACTTGTGCCAGGGCTAGCCAGGCTGGGTTGGGAGAACGCTAGCAAGGAGCTGTTTGAGGGCTCGGAACTAAGAAGGCCTGGAGCAGTACCTCCTGGTTTGCACTGCAGGCTGTGGGCTGCCACAGAACTCCCTGCCGCTGTCTGGTGTAGGGAGTAGCTTTTGTTTAGAGGAAGCCTAAGTTGTGAAGGACCTTGGTGCCAAAGGGACCGAATAGCTATTTTAGTAGCAGGACCTAGAACTGCAAGGTTGTGTCTTGTGGCTCAGGGAGGGATCCCCAGATTTTGTCTACTGATCTGGTTTGATGTACAGAGCCTGGGGTGGCCATAGAAGTTGACTTAGACAAGAGCCAACTTGCTTATTGGGGGTACCCAAGATGGGACTGGAGTGGTGGACTGCCCACGTTGGGTCACACTGACCCTGGTGTCCCCAGAATGTTGTCCTTTTACTCAACGGATCAGGGTGGCTGGTCTATTCTTGGGTGGTTGAGGGTGTGGTGGCGATTCCTGCTGGCCTCTGAGTCTTTGGGGGTTGATGGGCTAGTATATTTCTTGTGTCTCGGATTCTCCAGATTCAGGAGCTGGTCCTCTGCATCTTTCTAAGTGCCTGGGCAGGGGTGCTCACTGCCATTGTATTTTGACTTTTGAGGTAGGTTCTTTCTCAGCTAGCCCACACTGGTTTTGTGCTCACTGTGCAGCCCTGAGCTTCCTGTCATCTTGGCTCTGCCTCTGGGATTAATGGCCACAAGCCGCTTTGCCGGGAGTTTTGACCAGCTCATTTTCTTTTCCTTCCTTAGCCATTTCTTGTACTAGTGTTTATTGTGTACCACGCTCCCTCCAAGTCCTTGGGAGATGCAGAGGCCGTGACAGGATTGCCTCACTGCCTCCGAGTTTGCCTGGGGGTGGGGGGAGGGGGCACAGAGCAGCCTGTGACCTGTCGAGAGAGGGCCTGGCACAGGGAGAAGCAGTGAGCTGGGGCAGGTGTAGAGGTCCTGCAGAGGTGATTCTGGGAGCTTGTTTTGGGAAGGAAATGTGTGAATATTTTCCTGGGCCAGGCTGGTCTATACGGGGAAGAGTTCTGGCCCTGGACCGGGTGGCTCAGCCCTTCGGAGCTGGCTCTCTTCCTAGTCTCAGACTTATCTCCAGAAGCATTGGGGGATGGAGTGGGCAGGCCCGCCACTGCCTGGGGTGTTGCTCCACAAGATCTGAAGGTCTCATGACAGTCATCCCAGCCTAGCACTTGCTTTGTGAAGTTCCAGGACGGGGCGAGGCCTGAGGACATGCAAGGTGAGGTGCATGTGAGCCCACGAAGGCGCAAAGATCTCGATCAGAAAGCACAGGTTTTCCCAGAGTGAGCCTGCCCTGGGCCCCAGCTGCCACTGCTTCACATTGGGCTGTCGCTGGAAGCCCAGAGGGGCACCCCTGGCCAGACACACATGTATACATGTCTCGGGCTACTGGACAGCTGCGGATCTCTCAGGCAGTTTTCTCACAGCCCTGGGAACATGCAAATGCACCCACCGAAACAGGCCTCGCCTGGAAGTCAAAGCAGCCTGAATGCAAACTCTAGTTTTGTTTGCGTGAATGTCCCACCCTGCCTCCATGGCCCTGCTGACGGTCCTCAACAGAGAGGTGACCATGGATGGTGGGGGCAGCGTGCCCCTCTGTGGAGCCCCTGCCTCCCTCCCTTATTCTCCCCCAGGCTGACATGTTCACCTCTACCATAAAATAGCCCAGTTCCCAGAACTCCAACTTCTCCAAACCGGGGGCCTCCACCATGGCACCCCCACCGTACCCCTGCCCAGCCCCACCATGCCCTGAGTGCAGGTCTGTGCCTGTAGGAGTGGGGTGCTAGCAGCAATGTTTGGGACTGAGCAAAGGGTCTGTGATGTTGAGGAGGGACCAGGGAATTTGGGGGAATATCAGGTGACAGTGGCCAGACCTGCTAGGCTTGGCTCAGGTGTGTCCCCATCTCCTCCTCTATAAAACAGGGCTTTGGTGACTGTCAACAACCTGTGTCATTATCAAGGTGGCACTGTTCACAGCTGGGCTGTTTACAGAGCTGCCTCCGAGAGACATACGTGGGCAGGTACTTCGCCCAGGCCCGGCGTCGGGTTCTAGGTGGGCGAGGCTGGGCTCTCAGGCTTCTGTCCTTCCCACAACTGGCAGGTGCAGGCAGCCTCCACTCTGCAACCAGGAGGGTTTCCGTGGCCTCTTTGTGCATTCTTGGGCAGGGATGGGGTAGGGACGGGTGGGCTCCTGCTAGCCCCTGGAGTGCAGCCTGGTGGCAAAGTCCATGCCTCTGAGCAGGGTCATTGCTCTCATCCTTACAAGGAAAGGAGGGCTGTGTGGGTGGGATTGTGAACACAGAAGCTTGCTAACCCCAGGCAGCAGGGCCAGGGCTGGTCTTGCTTCCCCCCCCCCTTCCTCCCTTCCATCTTGGACTCCCAGCCCAGAGTGTGTCTTACTTTCCAGATCTCAACAGCTTTCCTCAGGGGCCTTTCACACCCGTGAGACTCCCCTGAGACAGATTTGGAATACAGTTTCTCAGGGGTAGGTCACTACCTGTCTGTGGGCGTCTTCCGTTCCAACTCCAACCTGACCCAGTACTGAGCTTGGGCCTCGGGCAGGGAAACAGGAAGATATAGGTTTACCTACCCTGGCCTGGGTTCCAGGACGGGGAAGCCTTTTTCCGCATCCCCTGCCCCACCCCCGTCTCTCTCCATCCCTGAAGTCAATATGTATCTAGGGCAGAGTGGAGTCTGTGAGCAATCCTAGGAGCCCCAGCATTGGTGGGGTGCATGGACAGAGACTGGGGGAGGGGGATGGTGATGGAGCCCAATGGTTCACTAACTTCTCTTCTACCACCAGGTTATGAGGTGGTGGCCTGTGGGACATGCACATGGGGTTCGGGGATATTTCGTTCTTGGGTGTTACCTTGCCTAAGGTTGGTTTGACGAATGGGGCAATTGAGCCTCTGGCTTTGCTGGTGTCCTGGAGTCCATAGTTTAGCCCACAGAATAGTAGTAAGGAGAAGATGGACACCAATAGTCCTTCTTCGGGCCTCCCCACCTCTCCTGGGAGGACCAACCCCCAAAGCTCCATCCCCTAACCCTCTAAGAACAGCAGCAAGGAAGGTTCGAGGAGTTCTAATAGGCATGATCCAGGGGGCAGGTGTGTCAGGACCCTCAGGGTGGCCCCTGTGCACACAGTGGGAAACTCAGGTTAAGAGAGGAGGCAGGTCTGCTCATAGTCAGACAGTACATTGGCCAGAGCGCAGTAGCTGCATCCATAATCCGACTAGACCTCCTTGTCCCTGTGGAGGAGTCATTAGGGCCAGTGCACAGGTCTGAATTACTGACAGAGACGGTCTGTGTGACAGGGACTCCGCCCCTTAGGACAGGGGTGGGGCTGTTTATCTCCAGCATTGATTCCCTTGTGGGGGGCATCCCTGGAGCCCAGGCCCAGCCAAGATACAGGGCCTACCTTTGAATAGTTAGGAACTTTAGGCTGGAGTTTTATATGGAGGGAAAGCTTTGTTTGTTTCTTCTAAGTCCCAATAAAACTTTACTTACAAAGGCAGGCAGTGGAAGAGATGAGCCACTCACTCACTCACTGCCTTTCGGTCGTCTGGCACAGAGAAGGTATCTTGACTTAGATCATTTAGAAAATTGGTAGGTGTTGGACCTGGTGGCGCACACCTTTAATCCCAGCCCTTAGGAGGCAGAGGCAAGTGGCTCTCTGAGCACCAGGACAGCCAGGGTACATAGTGAAACCCTGTCTCAAAACAAAAACAAGGGGCTGGAGAGGTGGCTCAGTGGCTAAGAGCACAGACTGCTCTTCCAGGGGTCCTGAGTTCAGATCCCAACAGCAGCATGGTGGCTCACAACCATCCGTAAAGGGACCTGATGCCCTCTTCTGGTGTGTCTGAAGACAGCTATAGTGTACTTGTATACATAAAATAAATAAATCTTAAAAGACAGACAGACAGACAATGGCAGGACAGTGACCAGTGATGAGCACACGTTGCTAGGACAGCAGAGCATGCTGGGAACTATAACGACAAGCTGGTGCCTGTTAGCCATGTAGCTGCAGACTGTTTGCCAAATCTGTTGCCCCAGTTCACCTCACCCTAGGATGGGACAGGAATTCCAGCTGCCCACAGCTTCCTCTCCTTCAGTACAGCCAGGCCTTCTCACTTCAGCCCCTCTGCTGGGAATAGCATGACACCTCACATGCTGGTGACTTAACAGTTGTATGTCCTACGTGCCCTCCTTGCTCCTTATACTCCCTGTCCCGGTTGGTGCTTGCTTCTCCTGCTCACTCGAGAGCCATGCTCACTCGAGAGCCATGCTCACTCGATAGAGAAGCACCATTTATGCACAACCTGGAACCTCAGCCCATTTCCCACGTAAAATGGAGGGCTTAGCTAGTGTGGTGGAGAGAGTCTCAGGTTGCAGTCATCTGGGGGGAGGGAGCTGCAGCCAGGCTTCCTGTGCACTCTGTCAACATTTGCACGTGGACTGGCAGAAGGTTCGCTAGTTCCTGTGGGTTTGAGCATTAATACACACCCACTCAGGACTTCATCTGCTTCTTACACACCAGGGGATTCTGAGGTTTCCCACACTGGGGATTGGATTCAGGTACTCACGCTTGGAAGGCAAATGTTTTGCCAACTGAAGTGTTCTCTCTCTCTCTTTCTTTCTATGTGTATGGGTTTAATGGTTGTCTTTGTAGGAGAACACCTTTATTTTTGCCAGTATATGAAAGATTGCTTACTGGGTAGGAAGTTCTTGACTGAAACCTTTTTTTCGTTCAGTCTTTGCAAATATTGTTGTATTTCCTTCTGATTTCTATACTACTCTATTTAATATTTATTTGTTTATTTATTTATTTGAGACAGGGTTTCTGTGTAGTCCTAGCTGTTCTGTAACTCTGCCTGCTTCTCCCTCCCAAGTGCTAGGATTAAAGGTGTGTGCTACGACCACCTGGATTCTTTCTTTTCTTTCTTTCTTTCTTTCTTTCTTTCTTCTTTCTTTCTTTCTTTCTTTCTCTCTCTCTCTCTCTCTCTCTCTCTCTCTCTCTTCTCTCTCTCTCTCTTCCTTTCTTTCCTTCTTTTTTTCTTTCTTTCACAAAGTCTCATAATGTAGTGCTAGGTAGACTACAATTTACTATGTCGACTGGGCTGTCCTTGAACTCACAGAGACCTGTCTGCATCTACCTCTGGATTGCTGGGATTAAAAGTGTGAACCACTACACTCCGCCTTCTCTTTATATTTTTGCTTTGAGTCAGGGTCTTGCTGTGTTGCCTAGACTTGAGTTTGCTGTCTTTCTCCCTCAGCCTCTGGAATAGCTGAGATCTCAAGCATGCATCTGCAAACCTGGATTTAAAATATTTTTCTTTTATATTAAAATAGTGTGTGAGAGTGTGTATGAGAGTGTGAATGTGTGTGAACGTGTGAGTGAGTGTGTGAGAATGTGTGAATGAGTATGTGAGTGTAAGTGCATGTATAAGAGTGTATGTGTGAGAGTGAGTGTGTGTGAGTGTGTGTGTGAGTGTGTAAGTGTATGTGAGATTGTGTGTGAGTGTATGTGAGTGAGTGTGAGAGTGTGAGTGTGTGTGAGTGGTTGAGATTGTGTGAGAGAGTGTTTGAGTACGTGTATGTGAGTGTGTGAGCATGTGAGTGAGTGTATGTGATTGAGTTTCTGTATGTGAGTGTGTGTGTGTGTGAGTGTGTGTGAGTGAGTGTGTGTGAGTATATTTGAGTGCATGTGAGTGTGTGAGTGAGTGTGTGAGCATGTGTATGGGTATGTGAGTGAGTGTGAGAGAGTATATGTGTGAGTATGTGAGAGTTGTGTGAGTGTGTGTGAGTGATTGAGATTATGTGTGTGAGTGAGTATATGTGAGAGAGTGAGTGTGTGTGTGTGTGAGCATGTGTGAGTGTGTGAGTGATTGAGATTTGTGTGAGAGTGGGTGAGTGTATATGTGAGTGTGTGTGTGTGAGCATGTGTGTGTGTGTGTGTGTGTGTGTGTGTACATGCAGGTGTCCATGCCATACAGCTCATGTGGAGGTAGCTCTCTCCATCCATCATATGGGTCCCAGGTTTTGAGCTCAGGTTGTCAGGCACCGTTACCTGCTCAGACATCTGTCCCACATCTGTCTACCAGGTTCCTTTCATTCCTTTTATCAGATGTGAAGGGCTGCCCAGCGGGTTACCAAGGCTCTGCTCTGCTCCTTTCTCTTCAGTGTTTCCTTTTGTGTTCTTCAGCCTGTGTGTGAGATCCAGTTTGAAGTGTCTACTTAAGGCCCCTCCAGTCTACTGTGGAGTCCCTCTAGGACATGCTCCTCTCCAGGACTTTCACAATTTTGGCTTTAAAACTCAGAGTTGGATTTATTTATTTTTATGTGACATGTGGTAACTTATATCCCAGGCTGGCCTGAAAATAAGCTTGAACTCCCAACCCTCCTGCCTTTACCTCCCAAGTGCTGGCATTACAGGTGTGCCCCACCAGGCTGGGCTCTGCAGTCCTGGAGATTGAACCCAGGGCTTTGTGCATGGTAGGCGAGCAGTCTAACAACGTAACCACATTCCTAGCCCTCATACGTTCTCTTTCTTAATGAAAACCTTCCATCAGTCTCTTAACTCTATGCATGTTTTCTTCAGTGTTTTAAGCAATCTGTAAGTGGCCAGTTGCCTTTGAGCCTGTGTTAAGTGTACCATCTGTGGACTCTTGGAGACACCGTCCACCACTTGCTTTGTTCAGTAGTGTGAACCCCCACCACCTTCCTGTTCCTTTTCACTGCCTACAATTCCTGGGGAGATGCTGGACATTGGGGAGAACACATTACAGCAACTCTGGGTGTTCATTCAGGCTCAGAGCAGTTATTGCTTGTGGTTCTTCGTTGGACTAGATCTGCAAATCTACAGACTTTGAGCCCCAGACACCACCCTTCTGTGGCCCTACGGCTGCTGCCCACCTCTCCCACCCAGTATCTCTGGATCTTACCTCAGGCCCATGCTCACCCCTGCATACCCGTGACCTCCTGATAGCCTACTGCCCTTGTGCCCGCTAACAGCTCTTCTCTCTGCAGTGTCTGGCCGACAGCTGCAGCAGCAGGAGCCAGAGGCTGAGACAGAAGACGACTCTGTGAGTGTTGCACTTAGAGGAAACCCATCCTCCTCAGTCCCTCTCCATCTCCCCAACCCACCCCCACCCCTCACCCCCAGGCTGGAGAGCTGCTAGTTAGAGGTAACCTCATTCTCTTCTGCCAGGTGACTGAAGGGCCTGCGGGTGAGATCATTCGGCCAAGGCCACAGGGGTCCTCACCTGTTTATGAATACACAGCTGAAGGTGCTGGCTTTGGAGGCCAGGTAAGCCACTGGGCAGAGCTGCTGGCAGAAGGAAGGAAGACTCAGCTGTGGCCCGCAGACATGGCTCTCCCTGCTCACAGATGTCTGTGCAGCCCGTGTCCCCGCCTGGTCTCCCCCACTCCTCCAGTGTCCCTCCCTTTGGTTGGCTGAGCCAATGTTAAGGTGGGAAAGCCTCCAGCTCGTGTGTGTGTGTGTGTGTGTGTGTGTGTGTGTGTGTGTGTGAGAGAGAGAGAGGGAGAGGGAGAGGGAGAGGGAGAGGGAGAGGGAGAGGGAGGAGAGAAACCCTGAGAAGCCATGTGTGGCAGGGATATACACCTTAATCACACACACACACACACACACACACACACACACACACACTCATACTGTCTTGGAGAGGAGACTATAGGCTTCCTTGTGAGAGAGCCTTGGCAGTGGTCAGAGAAGACTCATTTTACCCTTTGAAAGTCTTCCCCACCCTGAAATCCCTCCAGCTGCTGCAGGGTGGGGGTGTGCCTGTTCCTCAGTAAGGAAATGGGAGGTTGAGAGTTGCCCTTCCCAGTTAGGTCCCTGGGTACTCAGCTCTCCTGTATACTCCGCACCCCCAGAGTTCCTGTGCTCACACATTCTGGGCTCTTCTGTCTGGAGCCTCCCTGGCACTCCTGCCTCTTTAGCAGAGTAAGTAACTCCCACCCTCTTGACTGCAGGAAAACAGCCAAGGCAGGTACAGCTCCTCTGGCAGACGGAGATCCTGGTGGAAACGGGGTTCAGGGGACTCCGCAGCCTTCGCCAGCATGAGCCATCCAGAGGTAGGTGCCTTGGCAGTGTGGCTTTGGCCCCAGGAGATGGAGGGAGGGCATGTCCTTGTGTCCTGAAGCAGCACAGATGCGAGGCTGGCCTCTAATCTGATGAACATATTTATAGCTATGCCCCAATGTACAGTGGACAACACTGTAGAAAATGGTACCCCGGCTGTGGTGAGGAAGGGCCTTGGCCAAAGATGTGAGGGGTTCAGTGGGTACCCACCAAGGGGCACTTTGCCTATGTGCTCTTCTGGATAGCCTTGGTTTGATTGATCACCTGAAGGATCAGGTGGACTGCAGAGTTTCCTGTGTGTCGCCCAGTGTTCATGTCTCTCTTGGGATGCAGAACAGGTGTTTTTCATGGGCTGGATGCTCACATATTTGTAACAAACCAATGAGGGATGGGCAAAAGGAAGGCAGGCTCTCCCTTGGGGACTTGGCTGCCTAGACAGGCTGTCTCCTGTGGGGACAAAGTGAGATGATTCCACCTGATGCTGCCTGTAGCTGGGCTTTCTCCAAATTTCAGACATAGTAGCCTGGCCCACATGGCTGGTGGCCCAACCTCTACCCAGTCAGCACAGAGCACCATCTTTGGGAGATGCTGGCCCCAACAATAATGCCCACAGGAGATAGGCAAGCCGTCATCATGCCCTTGATTTTCCTCTGCTCCAGTCTGTGCAGGAGACAACAGAGGTGACGCTGAAGACTGACGTGGAGTCAGGAGCCAGTGGCTACAGTGTCACAGGTGGAGGGGATCAGGGGATCTTTGTCAAGCAAGTACTGAAGGACTCGTCGGCTGCAAAGCTGTTCAACCTGAGAGAAGGTAACACAACTGGGCTATCTCTGGGCTCCATCCTCATCACAACTGGGCTGTCTCTGGACTCCATGCTCATCATAACTGGGCTGTCTCTGGGCTCCATGCTCATCACAACTGGGCTATCTCTGGGCTCCATCCTCATCACAACTGGGCTGTCTCTGGGCTCCATCCTCATCACAACTGGGCTATCTCTGGACTCCATCCTCATCACAACTGGGCTATCTCTGGACTCCATCCTCATCACAACTGGGCTATCTCTGGGCTCCATGCTCATCACAACTGGGCTGTCTCTGGGCTCCATACTCATCACAACTGGGCTATCTCTGGGCTCCATGCTCATCACAAGTGGGCTGTCTCTGGGCTCCATGCTCATCACAACTGGGCTGTCTCTGGGCTCCATGCTCATCACAACTGGGCTGTCTCTGGGCTCCATCCTCATCACAACTGGGCTGTCTCTGGGCTCCATGCTCATCACAACTGGGCTGTCTCTGGGCTCCATGCTCATCACAACTGGGCTATCTCTGGGCTCCATGCTCATCACAACTGGGCTATCTCTGGACTCTATCCTCATCACAACTGGGCTATCTCTGGGCTCTATCCTCATCACAACTGGGCTGTCTCTGGACTCCATCCTCATCACAACTGGGCTATCTCTGGACTCCATCCTCATCACAACTGGGCTGTCTCTGGACTCCATCCTCATCACAACTGGGCTGTCTCTGGGCTCCATGCTCAGCTCCAGGATGGGAGGGGGAAGCAGAGACCTGAAGTGGGTGGGCCTCACTTGAGGCTCAGGATGGCCCATGGCCTTTGCTCAGCCACTGAAGGTTGAGAAGGCACATTGTGCCCTGATTTTCTGCCAGTTGTGTGAGGTGCAGTTGGGGAGCTGGACAAGTGCCAATATGCAGCCCCCAGGGCACTTTCCATGTCCTGTGGGGCCTGGGGCACTCCCCAGGGCCCTTTCCATGTCCTGTGGGGCCTGGGGCACTCCCCAGGGCGCTTTCCATGTCCTGTGGGGCCTGGGGCAGTCCCCAGGGCACTTTCCATGTCCTGCGGGGCCTGGGGCAGTCCCCAGGGCGCTTTCCATGTCCTGCGGGGCCTGGGGCACTCCCCAGGGCGCTTTCCATGTCCTGCAGCCTGGGGCACTCCCCAGGGCGCTTTCCATGTCCTGCAGCCTGGGGCAGTCCCCAGGGCGCTTTCCATGTCCTGCAGCCTGGGGCACTCCCCAAGCCTCTTTGCTTCTGTTTCCTTTAGGAGATCAGCTGCTTAGCGCGACCATATTTTTTGACCATATGAAATATGAAGATGCTCTTAAAATCCTTCAGTACTCAGAACCATACAAAGTTCAGTTCAGAATCAAACGGAAACTCTCGGCCAGCAAGGGAGAGGAAGGGGCTGTTCAGCATTCCCAGCAAGGCCTGAAAGGCCAGGAAAATCAGGTAAGGTCCATGCCAGTGACATCCAAGATGGCTGTGGTTACACTAGAGATCTCTTCCCTGTGAAGTGTCTCTGCTATGGGCTTTTGTTCCCAGACAACCCATACCTTCCCTTCTGTTTCAGGACAAGGACATTGCTGATGGGTCCATGGAGACCCCTACAAAAACTCTAGAAGAAGCTGGAGACCGAGAAAGACTTATTTCTAAGTCCAGGGACGGACGCCATAGGCGAACCCAGGACAGATTCTCCTGGCCAAAATTTCAAACCTTAAGGAGCAAGCAGAGGGCAGGCCCCCGACGCTCACACAGCTCCTCAGAAGCCTCAGAGCACAGGGACACACGAGATATGTCTCCCACAAGCACAGACACAGAGGTCCAGAGGACAGCTGACAGACAAGAGCAGAACACAGGGGAAGGAAGCCGAAGAAGGAGATTCCTGAACTTGAGGTTTGGAATGACATCAGGTCAGAGCCCAGCTACAAGTGAGCAAAAAGGCAGAGAGCCCAAGGACAGGACAGATGATGCTGGAGGGCTGGGTGAGTGCCCAACACAGGAGGATGACACAAATGACACAGAGGTGGCAGTTGAGGGCCAAAGGAAGGATAAGAAACAGACAAGTGGGTTCATGTCTGCACAAACTAGGCAAATGACCATGAGGGACAATTACTCCAACTTGGAAAACGAAATCCCACGAAAAATAGAATTAAAGACAGACAGACATCAAAGGAAGAAGAAGCAAGCTAAAAAACAAGAAAAGCAGACAAAAACAGAGAAACTTGGAGGTAAGCACACACCAGGACAGAGATGGGAAGACAGTTGGGAGGAAGTGGAGAGTCTGGAAATTGGCATTGCAAGACTGTCTCTGAAAGACACATCTGAAGAAAACATGGAGGTGGACATCCAGGCGCCCGGTGCCAAGCTGGAGGGGGACCTGACCAACAAGGACATGACCGCCAAAGAGAGCAAGTTCAAGATGCCCAAGTTCAAGATGCCCTCCTTCAGCATGTCTGCGCCTGGCAAGCCCATCGTTGAGGCCTCAATGGATGTGGGTGCGCCCAAGGTAGAGGTGGACGTGTCCTCGCCCCAGGTGCAGGGCGACCTTAAGACCCCTGACCTAAGCGTTCAGCTGCCTTCCACCGACCTGGATCTCAAGGCTGGCCATGTGGGAGTGAAGATGCCTGAGGGACAGCTGCCCGAGGCAGAACTGCCCGCCGCCCAGTCTGCTGCTGCTGGGACCAGCCTGAAGGGCCACATGCCCAAGGTGCAGATGCCAAGTCAAAAGATGCAAAGGGTAGAACTTAAGGGACCCCACGTGGACCTAAAGGGCACCAAAGTGGACATGAAGGGCCCCAAGGGCAAGGTGAGCACCCCCGACCTGGAGGTATCGCTGCTAGGCGTGGAGGTGGACATCCAGGTGCCTAGTGCCAAGCAGGAGGGGGAACTGGCCCTGGCCAACAAGGATGTGGCCTCCAAAGACAGCAAGTTCAAGATGCCCAAGTTCAAGATGCCCTCCTTAGGCTTGTCCGCTAGTGGCAAACCCGACGTGGAGGCCTCTCTGAAAGTGGGTCCGCCCAAGGTGGAGGCAGACGTGGATCCGCCCCATGTGCAGGACAACCTGAAGACCCCTGACTTAAGTGTTCAGCTCCCATGTGATGACCTGGAGATCAAGGCCGGCCACGTGGGCGTGAAGCAGCCCGAAGGAAAGTTGCCTGAAGCAGAGCTGCCCGTCGCTCAGGCTGATGGTGTTGGGGTCAGCCTGAAAGGCCACCTGCCCAAGGTGCACATGCCAAGTCTCAAGATGCACAAGGTAGACCTCAAGGGACCCAAGGTGGAACTTATGGACCGCAAAGTGGATGTAAAGAGCCCAAAGGGCGAGGTGAGCGCCACAGACCTGGAGCTCTCAGTGCCAGGCATGGAGGTGGACATTCAGGTGCCCGGTGCCAAGCTGGAGGGGGACATGGCCTTGGCCGACAAGGACATGTCCTCCAAAGACAGTAAGTTTAAGATGCCCAAGTTCAAGATGCCNTCCTTCAGCATGTCTGCGCCTGGAAAGCCCATCGTTGAGGCCTCTATGGATGTGGGTGCGCCCAAGGTAGAAGTGGACGCGTCCTCGCCCCA
>NC_034596.1:106789221-106798619 GCF_900095145.1 Mus pahari | reverse complement strand
AGGCAGAGCTGCCCGTCACCCAGGCTGCTGATGCTGGGGTTGGCCTGAAGGGCCACCTGCCCAAGGTGCAGATGCCCAGTCTCAAGATGGCCAAGGTAGACCTCAAGGGACCCCAGATGGACCTGAAGGGCCCCAAAGTGGACGTGAAGGGCCCCAAGGGCGAGGTGAGTGCCCCCGACCTGGAGGTCTCTCTGCCGATTGTGGAGGTGGACATCCAGGTGCCCGATGCCAAGCTGGAGGGGGACCTGGCCCTGGGTGACAAGGACGTGGCCTCCAAAGACAGCAAGTTCAAGATGCCCAAGTTCAAGATCCCCTCCTTCGGCTTGTTTTCACCTGGCAAGTCCGGCTTGGAGGCCGCTCTGGTGGCAGGCTTGCCCAAGGTAGAGTCAGACATGTCCCCACCCCAAGTGCCTGGCCATGTTAAGACCCCTGACTTGAGTGTCGAGCTGCCTTCTGCCGACCTGGAGCTCAAGGCTGGCCACGTGGGCGTGAAGCTGTCCGAGGGACAGCTGCCTGAGAAAGAGCTACCCGCTGCTCAGCCTGCTGCTGCTGGGGCCTGCCTGAAGGGCCACCTGCCCCAAGTGCAGATGCCCAGTCTCAAGATGCCCAAGGCAGACCTCAAGGGACCCCACGTGGACCTGAAGGCACATAAAGTGGATGTGAAGGGCCCCAAAGGCGAGGTGAGCACCCCTGACCTGGACGTGTCCCTGCCAGATGTGGAAGTGGACATCCAGTCGCCTGGTGCCAAGCTGGAGGGGTACTTGGCTCTGGCCGACAAGGACGTGGCCGCCAAAGACAGCAAGTTCAAGATGCCCAAGTTCAAGATGCCTTCCTTCGGCCTGTCTTCGCCTGGCAAGACCAGCGTGGAGGCTGCTCTGGAGGTGGGCTTGCCCAAGGTGGAGGCAGATGTGGCCCTGCCCAATGTGCAGGGCGACCTGAAGTCCCCTGGCCTAAGCGTTCAGCTTCCATCTGCTGACCTGGAGCTCAAGGACGGCCACGTGGGTGTGAATCTACCTGAGGGACAGGTGCCCGAGGCAGAGCTGCCCATCGCCCAGGCTGCTGCTGCTGGGGAGGGCCTGAAGGGCCACCTGCCCAAGGTACAGAAGCCCAGTCTCAAGATGCCCAAGGTAGACCTCAAGGGACCCCACATGGACCTGAAGGCACACAAAGTGGATGTGAAAGGCCCCAAAGGCGAGGTGAGTGCCCCTGACCTGGAGGTGTCCCTGCCCGTCGTGGAGGTGGACATCCAGGCGCCCGGTGCCAAGCTTGAGGGGGACCTGACTCTGGCCGACAAGGACGTGGCCTCCAAAGACAGCAAGTTCAAGATGCCCTCCTTCGGCGTGTCTGTGCCTGGCAAGCCCTGCGTGGAGGCCTCTCTTGAGTTAGGTGCACCCAAGGTGGAGTTGGACGTGGCCCCACTCGATGTGCAGCATGACCTGAAGACCCCTGACCCAAGCATTCAGCTCCCATCTGCCGACCTGGAGCTCAAAGACGGCCACGTTGGCGTGAAGCTGCCTGAGGGACAGCTGCCCAAAGCAGAGCTGCCCGCCGCCCAGGCTGCTGGTGCTAGGGTTGGCCTGAAGGGCCACCTGCCAAAGGTGCAGATGCCAAGTCTCAAGATGCCCAAGGTAGACCTCAAGGGACCCCAGATGGACCTAAAGGGCCCCAAAGTGGACGTGAAGGGCCCCAAGGGCAAGGTGAGCACCCCCGATCTGGAGGTCTCCCTGCCGGGCGTGGAGGTGGACATCCAGGTGCCCGGTGCCAAGCTGGAGGGGGACCTGGCCCTGGCTGACAAGGACGTGGCCTCCAAAGACAGCAAGTTCAAGATGCCCAAGTTCAAGATGCCCTCCTTCAGCATGTCTGCACCTGGCAAGCCCGACTTGGAGGCCTCCCTTGAGGTGGGTGCACCCAAGGTGGAGGCAGACGTGGCCCTGCCCCAAGTGCAGGGTGACCTGAAGACCCCTGACATAAGCATTCAGCTCCCATCTTCCGACCTGGAGCTCAAGGCAGGCCAAATGGGCGTGAAGCTGCCTGAGGGACAGCTGCCCGAGGCAGAGCTGCCCGTTGTCCAGGCTGCTGCTCCTGGGGTGGGTCTGAAGGGTCACTTGCCCAAGGTGCAGATGCCCAGTCTCAAGATGCCCAAGGTAGACCTCAAGGGACCCCAGATGGACCTGAAGGGCCCCAAAGTGGATGTGAAGGGTCCCAAGGGCGAGGTGAGCGCCCCCGACCTGGGTGTCTCCCTGCGGGCTGTGGAGATAGACATCCAGGCACCAGGTGCCAAGCTGGAGGGAGACCTGGCCCTGGCTGACAAGGACATGGCCTCCAAAGACAGCAAGTTCAAGATGCCCAAGTTCAAGATGCCCTCCTTTGGCGTGTCTGTGCCTGTCAAGCCCAGCGTGGAGGCCGCTCTGGATGTGGGTTTGCCCAAGGTGGAGGTGGACGTGGCCCTGCCCCAAGTACAGGGCGACCTGAAGACCCCTGACCTGAGCGTTCAGGTATCGTCCGCCGCCCTGGAGCTCAAGGCTGGCCATGTGGGCGTGAAGCTGCCCGAGGGACAGCTGCCGGAGGCAGAGCTGTCTGTCGCCCATGCTGCTGCTGGGGTCGGCCTTAAGGGCCACCTGCCAAAGGTGCAGATGCCCAGTCTCAAGATGCCTAAGGTGGACTTCAAGGGGCCCGACGTGGACCTGAAGGGCCCCAGAGTGGATGTGGTGGACCACCAGGTTAGTGTTAGATCCCTTAACCAGGAAGAATTTTTTCAATATTCTGATGAAGACATTATCTCAAGGGACATTGCTTCCGGTTCGGGTAATGACTGTAGTAATGCTTGTTTTTCACCCCCTTCTGTGTCTTCTCAGTCCTTGTTGTCATATGTTCGCCCTTCTTTGAGTATGGTTGACTCTGCACATGAATCTCAGGATACTTCCCTCCCTCCTTTTACTGCTCGCATTTTGTTCCCTAAATTTCACAAACCCAAATTTACCTTATCTCTTCCACTTTCAGAGGCTGAATGTGTTCATTCTGAGGCCGAGGCTGTTGTTCATTCTTTAGTAACCTCTCACACCCTGTCTGGTTCAGTAGGCCCTCAGGTCCTGTCTTCTGACACTGCTGCTTGTAGTGTCGTGGGTCGGTCCTCCGGTCAGCCTTTAATTAGTCAGCCGCCTGAAGCATCTAAGGAAGAAGCAAAAGACACTTCCTTCAAATTGCCTAGCGTCAAGCTACCTTCATTTAATTGGTCTCCAAAGAAGGCAGCAGAGCGTACAGGTGATTCTCAGTCACAAGAGACCGCCACACCTAGTCTAGGTTTGTCCTCAATGGAAATGGATTCTCAAATTCAAAGTAGTGTTTCCACAGTGGAATCCCCTGAGCGTGCCCCTCTGGACAAGGAAGTGGAGAAGGGAAGAAGCCGGAAGCTGAGCTTTTCCATGCCAAGACTGGCACTACCCAAGATAAAGGTTTCTAAGGGGACGGCTGCTGTGCCATACGGAGACCTGAGACCTTCACTCAGTGGTACCACATCTGGAGGTGATTTGGTAGTCGTAGAAACAGCTGTCAGTGATGCCCATGTTGGGGACACTCTTTCAAAAGATGTCACCACAGAACTCCATGTCAGATCCTCCTCAACCACAGCAGAGTTGGTTAGGTCCAAATCTGAGTCTCCTCCTCCCAAAGATGATCCGAATGTCAGAGGTGACAGCAAAAGCCTCATGATTGTCTCTGCAAGTCAGCCCTCTGGGGAACTGGTGACATCCAGAACAGAAGGTGTCCTGCAGCCGTCCAGTAGACAGAGAGATAATGCCTGCACCATGGAAACCCCTGAGATGGATCCCACAGCCAAAGAGACGTCGACAGAGTCGAATGAGCGCCGGTTCAAAATGCCCAAGTTCAGAGTTCCTGGTTTCAGACGCTCGGCATCCAAGGAGCGAGACGGGGTTGGAGAACAGGAAGCCACTCCAAAGTCACAGACTCCAGTCATCAGCATACCCTTGGAGGCAGAAGAAAAAGCAGCAGCCTGCGTGCAACTGTCCCACGTGCCCGAGTCCAAGGTAGAGGCACATATCTCCCTGGAGTCCCCAGAGGAAGGGACCAGTGTGAAGCCTGTAGAGAGCCCAACATATGCAGATGTTGTAAAACGTGATCTCCGTGGGACAGGCTCGAGGATGCATCACTCCACTGTTGAGCCTTCGCACACACATCTGTCCACCCCTCAGTCTGGAACCCATCTATCTAAAGGCTCTGTCTCCCTTGAGGTCCCTGGTGTGAGGGTCTCAGAGCCCCCGCTTCCTCCAGAGGAAGCAGGCAAGCAGCAGCACCCTGGGCCAAGAGAAAATATTCCTGCCAAGATGGAGGCTAGAACAGGAAGCTTGCCTTCCCAGCCGCAAGGGCCTCTGAGGCTGAAGGCCTCCATCACTGATGTGCCATCCCAGGTCTCCGTGGTGAGCATGAGCCAGCTCTGGGAGGATTCCGTATTGACTGTCACATTCCCCAAACTGAAGGTACCGAGGTTCTCCTTCCCTGTTCCCAGCTCTGAGGCTGATGTGTTCTTCCCTGTGGTGAGGGAGATCGAGACCAGCATTGCTAGTCCCACGCATACAGGTAGCCCTGAGCCCTGGGAAGCCAGCATTCTAAAGACAGGCACCGAGGACACCAGAATGCCACCAGCAAGCCTTGAGCAATCTTTGGAAGCATCCCCAATTTCTAAGGTCAGAGTGCACATTCAGGGGGCTCGAGGTGAAAGCCAAGAAGTCGCTATTCCCAGCAGGATGGAGAGATCGAGCGCTGACCCCTTAGCACCTGGAGCCTTTTGTACTCAGATTGTGAGGGAATCAGAAATCCCTGCTTCTACAATCCAGACTCCTTCTTATGGCTTTTCTTTGCTGAAAGTGAACATTCCAGAGCCCCCTGTGCAGGCCTGTGTGTATACAGTGGCTCCTGATTCCCAGACGCAGGAGGGTGTGGGTGGGGCTCCCTCGCCAGCCGCTGCAGGGGGGCACACTGTTCCTGCCGAGGTCCCACCTGATACTGGCGAGCCGTTTGAGATTATCTCTTCCAGTGTTGGCATGCCTCCCGGGCCTCAGCTTGCAGACAGCACCTCTGATGAGGAGCCGGCAGAGATTCTTGAGTTTCCTGAGGACAGCCAGGAGGTTAAGGTCTCTGGTATGGATACAAAACAGAAAGCAGAAGGTAAAAAGGCCAGCCTGTTGTGGTCCTGGCTTCCGAGTATTGGGTTTTCCTCTGTGGAAGAGATGGCTGCTGAGTCCAGAGACACGACCCAAAGATCTCCTGTCCATGTGCAGCCTACTGCTCGGCTGGACCCCGAACTGCCCAGGAAACAGGAGAAGGCGGGCTGGTTCCGGTTTCCCAAGTTAGGGTTCTCCTCTTCACCTACCAAAAAGCCCAGGAGCACTGACGATAGGGAAGGCCAGGAAGAACACAAGCCCCAGGAGGAGACAGTCACCTTTTTTGATGCTCGAGAAAGCTTCTCCCCAGAGGAGGAGGAGGAAGCCAAGTCAGAGGGGACAAGTGCCAGGCCTGGTTCTGAAGCAATGGTGGCATCCTCTGCAAGAACAGAACTAGTACTGTTGGAACAGTCTAGAGACACTGGTGACAAATCTATCCCCAGGCCCGTGGCCAAATGAGGTGAGAGGTGAGAGTCAGTGGATGAGCCCAGCCAACTAGAACCTGAAACTTAGGGTCTGAAAGCGCCCCATAACCCCCAGAACGCACGATCTTGTGTCGATCCACAGGCTTGAAACCAAAGCAGAAATGAACAGCACTTACCTGTCACACACACAGCCCTCCTATAGGGAACCGAAATATGCTACTTGCTTCCAAGCTTTGGAAGCAACGGAGGCTGCCAAATTGTCTAGTTCTGGGAACTCTGTTGGCCTTCGTGGGGCAAGTCCCAAGAGGCTGCCCAACACCACCAAAGCAGCATTGTCTCTGAAGTACCCATGCCTGTGTGGGTAGGAGCAGCTTTTGGGGTAACCTCTGCCTTGCCGCTGCTGTTTCCTGGTGAACTCAGCCAGCAGGGTGCGGTGTGTCCTTCCTGCTCACATACTCTATCCTTCCTCGACTCTTTCGCTAATGGCAAGCTTTGGGGCGCAGACTGTGAGGGGGTGTGTGCGCGGCACAAAGGTCTGACCGATGGCTGTCTGCACTCAGTAGGGTTCACACACGGGTTTACCATTAGACCTTGGTGTGTGTCTGTTTGTCTACCTGCCTGCCAGTGTGCTACTACTTTCCCAGATGTGTACAACTTCCATGCTCTGCCCAGAGCACCTCATGTACAGATTGCAGCCCATTCAGTCACCTTCAATAAAGGAAGCAATGCATTCAGTGGTCCGGTTCGCTGAGGTCTTTTGTTCTGGGGTCCTCGTGTATCCCTACTCTTGCTTTCTTCTCATGCACTTGGGTCTCCGTCTCTACTGTGTAGCTCGGGAAACCAGATCTGAGCTTCACCTTAGGGCGGTTGCCATTTCGCATGGGTTTGACATCCACACCCACAGCCAGAGACCTCATGGATACAGAGGAAGAAGTCGGGGCCCTGAGTTTATGATAGGGCAGGGGACACAAGCATGCCCCTCCTGCCAGCTGGACAGCACTGCTAGGATGGGACAGTCATGTGGAGTAAGGTCAACAGAGAGTCATTGTCCTGGAGGCTGAGCAGGGCCTTGTCCCATAATCAGAAATTGCTTTTACCTGAGGGACCTTCCGGTAGTCTGAAGTGAATTCACATGTTACTGGAGCAAGGCCAGGGGCTTTCTGCAACCTCCCAACTGCATGCTGATGCCCTCCTGGTATTCACTATTCCCAGGGAGACACTGAAACTTGGACTTAGCTTCCTCCTGACCCACAGAGGCTCTTGGCAATAAGTATTCCTTGTCTCACAGACAGGATGGCTTGTGGGACAGGGTGAGTACTGGCCACTCCCAAAGCTGCCCACAGAGGGCCAGAAGGGTGGGGGCTGATGTGTACCGGGGAACGGCCAGGGAGGAGAGGTTGGGCTCTTCTCTTCATGCCTCCATGAGTAGCCACACCGGCTGGAGAGTCAGCCAGGTTGAGGAGACATAGACGATTCTGGAAAGCTGATTAGCACACCTCTGCCCCACAGACAGGAACAGCTATAACACTCCTTGCCTAGAATGCCCAGCCTCCTTCTGGACTGATTTACAAGTGCCAACCAAACTTGATGTGTGCCCAGTAACACTACAGAGA
The DNA here is from genome assembly GCF_900095145.1 of Mus pahari. Taxonomy (NCBI): domain Eukaryota; kingdom Metazoa; phylum Chordata; class Mammalia; order Rodentia; family Muridae; genus Mus; species Mus pahari. The sequence continues at coordinate 106,791,404 of NC_034596.1, read as the reverse complement.
GCGTCTGTCTGGGGCATATTTATTATCCCTAGCTTCTAAGGGTCAGGAGTCCCTGCCTGTCTTAAGTGGGTCCTCTGCTCAAGGCCCCACAGGGATGCCATCAGATGTAAGCAAGGCTATGTTTCATCTCCAGATAGAAGTATAGGAGCCACTGAAGTAGTCAGGGTTGCTATGTCAGTTACCTGGGAGCTGGGTGAACATAGAAGACCTCATCTTCTTGTTTCCTGGAAGACACTGGCTACTCTATCACATGGATTTGCCTGCATAGCCAGCAAGGGACAGATTCACAGACAGACGGCGGTACAGTCTCATGTCACTCAACTGAGGATGTGGTATCCCTTATCTTGTATGTTCTTTTAGAGACAACAAGGCATGAGCCTTGCCCGCACTCAAGGCAAGAGTACATAGAGGTATAAGGACCAGGAATTGAGTACTATGGAGTCCACTAAAAATTTGTTTGCCACTTCAAGAAGGGCCATGTCATAGTACAAGACCCTCACCATCTCCTAAGCCTGTCCAGATGGATCTCTTAGAAGACCAGACTCAAGAAGTCTAGCACTGACACCCGTGGGTGAAACAGACCCATCCTGGCTGAGCCAACAGGGCAGCCTGAACTGGTATCTTCCCTGGAGCGTGTCTGAGAGTCAAGCAGGCCCTAAAGAGCAAACCCACCCTCTCGGAGGGCAGAGCTAGAGCAGGGCACAGTCTGCTCCTGAGTAAGGTGCTGCCCTGCCACTCTCAAACCAGCAGGAAGGCCTGGAGCACGGTGGGATGCTGCAGGGAGGAGGGCCTGGAGCACGGTGGGATGCTGCAGGGAGGAGGGCCTGGAGCAGAGTGGGATGCTGCAGGGAGGAGGGCCTGGAACATGGTGTGATGCTGCTGGGAGGAGGGTCTGGAGCATGGTGGGATGCTGCAGGGAGCAGCCACAGTCATGGCAGAGCTTGGTCTCACTCCGCCCCAGCCCCTTGTGGGTCCTGAAGGACTGTGAGAGCCGCGTGTAGCTACACTTCCAGATCCTCGAGTAGTCAGCAGGAAGGCAGGCTGGGTTTAGGGCACTTTCTGCACAGATAGGGATGCTGATACCTAAGGTGTCCTTTAGGTGGGTGAGTCCAGGCCACGGATGAAGCAGCAGGAGCGTGGCCCCTGCCTGGTGCGATCATATTAACTCTCTCTGAGTACAGAAGGAAGGAGGGGGCAGAGAAAGGGTGTTCAGGACTACAGGAGAGAAGGACCCTGGACATCTACTTAGTAGCTGGTGCTCTCCACACCCCCAAAGCATCCCTGAGCCCCAACTCACTACGACCCATGTGACAGCCGTGGGACAGGTAGGCCTGAGTCTTGGTTAAAAATAAGTAAGAAGCTGGTTGGGGAGGCTGGCTTCCAAGTCAGTATCAGCCCAGCATCAAAGGTCAGGACTCCATCCCAAAGCATGCTTCATGCCATGCCATGGCACACAGGATGAAAACTCTCACCAGGCTGAGCCAGCCCTTCTGGGTTGATGTCAAAAGCTCTAATACTGGTCTTCAGGACACCATCCCCTCTTTCCAGGCAGGGACCTGACCCCACCCTCATAATAGCCATGCAGCCCTGGGCCTATCCCTCTTAGCCCCACCCCATTCTTCTTCTATAGCTCCATCCCCATGCAACAGTGAGCCATAATTCCAGATCCTGATGAGGCCGGCTGGGCCCCTCAGTTGCTGCTCCTTCCACCCACCCAGCCCTAGTTCTGAGACAAAACTTCCTTTCATGGGCTTAGCTGGAGTGATCATATCCATGAAGTCCTGTGGGATAAAGAAGTTCCTACATGTCCTGAGCACACTCAGTGGGACACCTTGCTTGTGAGGCAGCACTGCTGCTTTAAGGAGGGATATCCGGAGGGATCCCTGAGGGAAGTGTGGGATCACAGGGGCTGAACCTTCCTGGTGCTGGAATCCTTGCCTGGGTAGGAGAAGCCTAGTGGGTTACGTCATGACAGACCCTTCTGTAGTGGCTATTCCTGGTTGTCAACTTGACTACATTTGGAATGAACTACAATCCAGAATTGGAAGGCTCACCAGTGAACCTAATCTGGAGGCTGGGAGATGGAAGTTTCTGATCTGGATCTTGGTATGGAGATCTTGAGACACAGTGGTGATTGAATCCAGAAGATTAAGACAGGGAGATCTCCGAGTCCAAGGTCATCT
>NC_034596.1:106779248-106789216 GCF_900095145.1 Mus pahari | reverse complement strand
AGTCTGGCTCTCACTCTTTCGCCTTCTTGCCATGTGGGACTCAGCAACTGCTAGATCTTTGGACTTCCATCCACAGCTACTACTGAACCATTGATGGGATTTGGACTGCAGACTGTAAGTCATCAATAAATTCCTTTACTATATAGAGACTATTCGTAAGTTCTGTGACTCTAGAGAACCCTGACTAATACACCTTCCAACACGTACTTCCTTGGAGGCTGGCAGAAAATCAGGGCCCACACATAGTGAGCAAATGACCCATAGGGAACGGGAACATTGCTTGTTAGGTTAAGGTTCTGCTGTGGAGGCATGGGAACCCGAGTTCAGGTCTCTAGCACCCAGGTAAAAAGCCAAGTGCCTTGTAATTTTATCCTGAGGAGGCAGAAACAGGATGCCTGTTGCCTGATGGACAGCTAGTCTAACCAATCCAGCAAGCCCTGGCTTCAGAGGAAGACCTGATGGACAGCTGGTCTAGTCCATCCAGTAAGCTCTGGGTTCAGAGGGCACCCCTGTCTGAAAAACTAAGGTGAAGGAAGATACCCAATGCCAACCTCTGGACACTGTACACACACGGCATGTGCATCTGCATGACACAGAAACATGTACACACACCACGGACAAGAGGGAGGAGAGAGAGAACACAGAAATGCCCTCTTTTGACCTGGGTCAGGTCAGTAGCTGGTGGCAGGGTTTTATTGTGGCTGGACAGCACCAACATTACATCTGGGAATGGCTCTAGCAACTCAACATAGGTAGACCAGGGAGGAACAACCGGGTTCTGGGGTCACTTATATGTAGTTGTTGTCTTTCCATGTCGCCATGTGCCTTCCTCTGCTTTAGCCTCTTCATTTAAAAGCCGTTTAGAGCTCTGCCGGAATCTGTTTGGTGACGGCGATCTCAGTGGTGATCTTTTGCTATCTCGGTTTCTGAGCTTGGGCAGATGGAAGCCTGGGGAACATCAGTGTCACCTAGAGCCGTAGACCAGCGTCAAAGGGACCAACCCTAGGCCTGCCAGACACAGTCCTGGCTCGGGGCTTGTCTGTCTAGGCCCATAGCATAGTGGGAACTCCAGTCTCGTTCAAAGAGTCGCCTCAGCTGCTCCTGCACGGTGGTAGCGCCTGGCTGGGCTCTGGGCGTCTTCTGGCTGACGATCAGACCCACACCAGCGGTGCTGCTGAAGTAATCTTCTGACCAGTTAGAGGTGCCTGGAGGAGGGGGAGGGGGAGACACTGATCCCTGGGCCCGTGTCCCCTGCAGTCCGGCCCGTGCTGTGGCCCTTGCTACAAGTTGAAGGACAGCTCAGAGCACGGACCTCTGTGCTGCCTTCAGACCCCAGGCATGGCGGCCCCTCATGTAGACGCAGTTGGCTCTTTACCAGCATTCTGGGCCCCCGTGCTCAGGACTTCACCTGGCAAGCTGGGCTAAGTGTCTGGCTCCCAGCATATTTGAGTGTATCTCTCCTGCCCAGCTCTCTGTCGGCCTGTGCATCTTGCCCCAGCCACTTACCTACATAGGCCGTCTTGTCTGTGACCATGAACTTGCTGTGGTTCACGCGGCTGAACGGGATGTTGGAGTGATTTCCCACAGGCACGATGAAGACTTTCTTCGGGGATTAGGAGTGAGTTAGGGTGGGCAGGGTGGGAGAAGAAACTTCCTTCCCCACCCCCACCTCCACCCCCCACCCCAACCCATGAGGTCAGTTTCTTACCACATCCACTGAGATGCCAACCGAGGGGTTACTGAAAGCCTGCAGGGACCTCAGATAAGCGAACATGGTGGGGTCTGTGTTGAACCAGCAGCTGACCAGTAAGCGCACATGCACACCCTTATTGAGGGCTGCTGCCCGTAGCGCATTGTCCAGCACGGGCCAGTACCTAGGATGAGAGGATCAGTGGCCTGCCTAAAACCAAGGTGAGTAGGGGGGCTCAGCTGCAGGTACACTGTGTCCAGGACTTGCTAACCAGGAGGGTGGACCTTAGCCAGACCCACCTGGCATGGTGGGTGAAGCGCGTGGTAGGGAAGTACTCCATCACCGAGACATAGATGAACTGCCGAGCACCCTCCATCACTCCCAACACTGCGTCCAGATCCCGGGTCCGGCCATGCGGGCAGAGGGAGGGAGGGGAGGCCTGCAGTGGGGCAAGCATCTCTCAGAACACTGCCACCCTTGAATCAGGCATTTCCTAAGCTCATGACTCCGTTGCCCACTCCCTAAGGATCCCCATGTGGTGACCGAGACCATTCCCCAGTGGCCAGAGGGGACCCTGAGGCCTGAGAAGGGGGCAGGGAAGCATCCTGCGCTCGGGGGGGGGGGGGGGGAGGGCTGGCTTAACTGCTTCCAGGATGTCTGGCTTGGGAAGCGGCTCCACTCTCTCTAGGTGGACTCTGCATATCTAGTGGGCTTTGCTCCATCTGCTGCAGTCTCTGCTGCGGACCTGTCTCTGGGCCAACCGAGGGGCTTCCTTTGGTGGAAATGGAGCTGCTGGGATTACCTATCTTCCCTCGGAGTAAAGAATAATCAATACTCTGGCTCTCCCTACTCTCCCCTGCTCCCAGCCACTAAACCCCCTCAACAGTCTGGAGATCGCTACAACTTCAGGTCTGCCACCTTCCAGCACCTCTCTCTCGCTGCTGGTACTGGCCCCGCATCCTGCTCTGGCATGAAGTCTGCCTCCTGCTGCAGCCCTGGGGCGCTTATGGGCTACCCTTCTTACCGAGAAATAGGCTGTGGTGGGAAGCCCATCAAAGGGAGCCCTCAAGGGATGGAAGCGGTTGATGTGGGATGAGAAGTTCCGAGGCCAGGTTTTAGGGAGAACAGCTTGGGGAGTCCCTAGCACCCAGTAGGTCTGGAATGTTTTCTCAAGGTCTTGAGCCAGGTTGCTGCAGTTGTAGATGATTGCACCAAGTTCCTTCACCTGTAGGGATCGGGTCAGTAGACACTGAGAGAGCAAAGATCTCCTGGGGCTATGTGGAAACCACCAGGGATGGAGGGCAGGGTGCAAGTCTTGTTCAGATGCCAGCCACCAGGCACTATCAGATCCAGGGTAGAAAATGCATGACACACAAAGGAAATAAAACCATTGTTAAATTCTACAGAGTGGTAGCTCCTGATGTTATATTTATATCTACTGTTTGCACTAGCAGGTGTGTGTGTGTGTGTGTCTGTGTGTGTGTGAGAGAGAGAGAGACAGAGACAGAGACAGAGAGGAGAGAGAGACAGAGAGGAACCCTAGGGGTATGCTATGCTAATCACATGTTATTCTATTGAGCCACAACTCAGGCCTTTGAAATATATCACTTCTAAAAAGCCTCAGGCTTTGTAATCTGATGTTTTTTGTGTGTGTGTGCATGTGTGTGCACATGCCAGCAAGTGTGTTCATATGTGAGCGGGTACATGTGCATATGTGGAAGCCAGAAGACTTCTTCAGGTGCCATGCCTCAGGAGGTATCCATCTTGGTTCTTGTTATTACTATTGTTTTATTTTAGTGTGTGACTATGTTTTGCCTACACGTCCATCTGTGTGTGCCTGGTGCCTACGGAGGTCAGAAGAGGGCATGGGATTGCCCTGGAGCTAGAGTTACAGTTTGCAGCTGCTGAGATTCCATCCTGAGTCTTCTGGAAGATGGGACAGCAGTCTTACCCGATGAGCCATCTCTTCAGCCCTCCATCTTGTGTTTTTAAGGCAAGGTCTCTCACTGGGACCCGGGCTTGCTGATTAGGATAGCCTGGCTGGGCAGCAAATCTTAGGGATCCTCCTATCTGTATCCCCCCAACACTGGGACTACAAGTGTGTGCTACCACACCCAGCTTTTCACATGCATTCTAAGGATACAACTCGGGTTCTGGTGCTTACAAGGCAAATGTTTCACTGATGGAGCTTTCTCCCCAAACCCGTAAGCTGTGGCTTTCCCGTGAGCCATGGCCTGAACACGCTGTCCCAGGGCCTGAGTGCAGGGTCGTGTAGAACCTTCTAACTGGTGGGACCAACTCTGATTGGCCCTGCTATGGTGGTATGGCAAATGTGGTGTGTGACCCAAGGTTCTGCTTGCTAACTCCTCCCAGTACCAGCTTTCTTCAGAAACAGTAACCCTTGGAGATAGCAAGGGGAGAAGCCACCCCTGGGCCTCATCCTATCCCTGGGCCTTGGGACCCACCTGAGTCAGGGACCGCCAGTCCATGTTGGCGCTGCCCACGTAGACGTGCCGCCCATCCACAACCCAGAATTTGGAGTGTAGGACACCCCCAGTAAGCTCTTTCATGGGAACCTGTCGTATCTGGGCACCTGCGACAGACAAACAGATAGATGGATGGATGGACAGATAGAGAGCCAGCTCTTTAATGCTGGCTTCAGGGCTGCCTAATAGATCTGCCCCTATCCCTCTGCCCCTATCCCTCTGCCTCTGTCTGTGTTCATTCATTTTACCGTCAGAATGACCCCACTGATCAAGGCTGTTGCTGGTGAGGAAACCAAGGTACAGGCTTCTCTGAGACCTCTCTAGACAGTCAAGGTCGTAACCTTGAATGATGCATGCGCCTACTGCCTTTTCCCCTGTACCCTCTAGCCCAAGGCTTTCTCTAATATCTTCCTTCTCAGTCCCGAGTTCAAGTCCTCCAGGGTCCTGGAGAAACTTTTCCATCGACCCCAGCAATCCTGCTAGTCTTTGGATTTATCCCCTGGTGCCAGATCTCAGCACAGCAGAGCCCCAGCGTGCAGACACCTACCATGGGCAGCCAAGACCTGGAGGTCAGTGGATGTCTTGGCCAATGTTGGGCTGTGGGTGGCCACCACCACAGAGATGTTCCTGAGAAGGAGCTGTTGAAACTTCTGTAGAAGGGCCTCTCCCTGCAAAGCCAGGCTACCATAAGAAGCTACCTCAGGCTGGCCCTTTGCCCACAGACCAGAGTAGACCAAGGTTTGACTCATGACTAGAGGCCAAAAAATGACATCACGCATGCATAATCCTCAGTCCCTCTGCCACTGTCCCAAGTCACCCAAAGGGCCTGGCCTTGCTCTAACCCAGCCCCAGCCCAGAGCTGAGCCCTGGGCTGAGCTCTGAGCAGATAGAAGCCTGGCTTGCTGAGTCCTTGGCATCCAGGGAGAGACCTGTGCCTCGTAGTCAGAAAGCAAAAACAAGGACCAACCTGCCGAGAAGACGAGTCATTGACTCCGATGTCCAGTCCAGTGAGGGACCAGTAGTACGAGGCAATGTGGACGCTCTCCTGAGCAGTGTCAAGAAGCTGCAGCCAAGCCTGGGCCAGGGGCTGAGCAGTGGGGCTGCCAGCTGCAAATGGCAAGTCCTCGGGGATGCTTTCCACAAGGATGAGCCTAGGGACAGAACCCAGAGCAGACCAAGCTGTATCTGTTGGAGCCACTGGCCAGCCATTTGATCCATTCTAGCCACCCAGCCGGAGGGAGGGACTGACCCCAGGTGGCTCCAGGGCCTGAACCCAGGCCGAAGGGACAGAAAGAGGACAGTGAAATGGGAAGATTTAGCCTGAGTCCCCAAATGCTGAAGTATGGTGAAATTCAGGAGACTATACATTCCAGAGGGGCCACTAGGGGGAATCCAGGCTCCATCCCTCGGACAATCACAGCCTTACTGTGAGCTATGTCACCTGTACAGGGACCCAGTGAGGCAGCACCCAGCCCAGACACATAGCCCACAACCCCGTGAGAACCCCTGGTGTACACTCACTGACAGGAGTTATTCTGCTGTTCAGCGTCTCGTTTCAGAGTCTCCCAGGACCAGGAGGGCGCTTCCTCAGGGAACATCTGATGACTGGTGAAAGAAGTGGGCCCTTGCCACAGGAACAAGATGAGAGCCACAGAGCTGAGTCCCAGTACAGCCAGCACCCCCAGTACCTGCGTGAGGTGACATTTCAACAGCCTTCCTAGAAGCCAAGACAGCCCTCCCTGTCCTATCAGATACTGTCCAGGCTATGGGGAGGGGTTGGGGGTGAGCAAGAGGGGGTGAGGGATGCACAGAGCAAGGCCTGGGTGGTGTAGGTGGTCCATAGCTCTCTTTATGGTCCACTCTGCAGCGAGGAGACCTGGACAAGATATGCAATAGGCTAGGTTGCCTTGTTCTGGTGTGCATGTGCGCGTGCGTGCGCGCTCCCACCCCCACTGCAGGGCTAGTTTTGTACCCTCTAATCAAACCCCAGGACCTAATCTTTGGGAACTTAAAAAAGTTTGGGGACTGGAGAGCTGGCTCAGCGGTTAAGAGCGCAGACTGCACTTCCAGAGGTCCTGAGTTAAATTCCCAGCAACCACATGGTGGCTCACAACCATCTGTAGTGGAATCCAGACGCCCTCTTCTAGTGTGTCTGAAGACAGCTACAGTGTACTCATATTAAATAAATAAATAAATCTTTAAAAAAGAAAGAAAAGAAAGTTTGGATGTGGTTCTGATTAGAAATTAGGTTCAAACTTTTCAGAGGGCTGAGTCCCTGGCCAGACTTCCTTTAGGATCTTCTGTCCTACCATGCCAACTCCACTGTGTGGATCATGAGATGTGGAGCAGGGCCAATCAGAGACCTCCACTGCTGTCTGGAGCGGTGTCATCAGCATCTGTACAGAAGAGTCTGTATCACCAGCAACCCCAGCTCCATGGCGTCACCTCCTTAGGCTATCCCTACAGAGGTACTCTCCAGCCTTCAGACACCAGTCACAGCTCAGGTATGGCCTCCTGTGGAACCCATGCAGGCTGAGCCCACACCTTTCCCAGGGCTGTGTCCTGCTTGTACCCTCTGGCTCCCTCAGTGCCCCCTGATGCGGGCGTCTTGAGTATGTGAATCTCAGTTCCTTATTCCAACCACAAGTGAAACCAGGCCTGAAAGTGCAGTTTCTGCTTGGGCTGCCTGCCTCATCCATCCTTCCTTATTAACTATGAGCAGCTGCTTCCCTTCCCCAGCTGGCCCCCGAGTGTGGCCCCAGGGTAGGCAGCTGACTGTAAAGTGGGGCATGGCAAAGGGGCCACCAAGAGCCGAGTCTGGAGCCCTGCACTGCTGGGGCTGGGGACGGCAAGGGAGGCTACAGTTAGTGAGGGTGGGGAACTCACCGTGTTCCCTCAGAGGAGTCACAAAGAGCCAGGCCAGTCCTTCAGGAGGCCCTGTGTACCCCAGATGGGCCACCCAGCCCTGGCACAGTCACTTGCAAGGAGCTGACCTCCCACCCCCCAACCCCCAGCCTGGATGCTATTTGGAGCCTAAGGCACTGTATGATTGTAGTTGGCTGGTTGTGGAATCTGGGAGCTTCTTCAGCTCTGTGGGTCCAAGAGATGTGGGACCAATTCCACTGTCCCCTAGGGGTTGTCTTGGACAGCAGCCTGTAGACATGTGGCTAGCCTCAGCACAGGGAGTGGATTACAGGAGATAGGCCTGGGGCTCTGTCTACCCTCGATGCCCAAAGTTACAGGGAAGTGGGGCCTAGAAACCACTGTGAAAGGATGTGGGGGGGGGTGCTACAGAACCAGAGTCACCCACAGAGGCCCAGCACCCTCTTACCAGAGTTCCTTGAAGAAGGGAGTCAGGAGGTCACTTCCACGCAGAGCACGGCTCATGCTCTTTGATATATCTCCCACACTACCCACAGCAGGCAGCTCAAGTGACCGAGGCAGCCTCAGAAGCCTAGCTTCTGGCTCTGACCGGTCTTATAATGTCCAGTGGGGCACAGACATGAGGTTCTGGACCAGGGTTACCGGGCTGGGCTATCCCCCAAAGAGCTGCTGGCCCAGCTGCTCTGAGAGAAGTGTTCTCATCCCCTAAAATAGTTGGATCGACAGAAAAGCAAGAATGCAGCAACCGTAATCTGGGACTTCCAAGGGTCACAGACTTCTGACCTCCTTGTGGCCACTGGGAACTACTCTGAGGTCAGGGGAGGAGAGCCAGGAAGGGCGGCTCTAAGCACCTGCAGTCCTGTCACATACATCCTTGGTCCCTGCGGGGTGGGACTAGAGAGAAACACTGCCTGGCCCTGGCATGTCAGGAGTGGGGTGAGCTGGGGGATGGGCTTTAGAGCCTCCTGAGCCTCAAGGTTCTGGGGTTCCTGCCCTGTGGGCTAAACTGTGGATAGGACAAAGCTGCCCAGTGGCTGGTGACTTTGATATCCATTGATCCTGGAATCACAGATGAAGCAAGGAGTGGTCATCTGCCAGCCAATCTGGTTGGTTTGTGGGATCTAGGGTACTGGGAGGAGGGGGCTGTGGGAGGTAGACAGACGCCCCTCCTGGTACCCTCTGTCTGGCTTTAGCCTGGCTACCACTTACCTCTGGGTGCCCTTTCTTCTCCATCTTGGCTCCAGCAAATGTCTGCAGGCTTAGCCTGTGCAGGCACCTGCCTCCTCTCTGGCCTGCTGCTTCCCCCTTCCATTCACTTCCTCTTTGTTCTGAGCAACCCACCCCCACAGCGGGACCGATAGGGCCTCCAGGGGGCGGAGCTGAGAACTTTCACCTCTGGAGAAGATCTACCCTGCCTGCTCCTACAGAGGGTCCCTCAGTCATAAACCAAATGTCGGAATTAAGTTTGACTGCAAACACCAAAGACTCAAATAAGAGAGCCTCAAACTGACTTAACTTCCTCCAGGGACTCCTATATCGAAGACTGGTAATTTTATTGAAGTTGCATCATGAGCTAATTGACAAATTGTGCAATGATAGCCATGATGGGAGGAGGTGGAATTGTGGAAGGTGAGGCCTGATTGGAGGATGTAGGTTTCTGGGGCAGGACTTGGCTGGTCATGTCTCATGCCTGGGTTGTTCATTTCTCTCTGCTTCCCGTCTGTTACAGGGCAAGCTGCTTCCCTCTGCCTTGCTGCTATTACTATGCCTGGCCACACTGTGGTTCCACAGGAATGGCAACAGCATGGGTTAAAACCTCTAAAGCTGCAAGCCAAAATAAGTCCTTCACCCTTCAAATGGTTTACCTCAGGTCTGCATCATAGTGAAGAAAAACTGACTGACCCTCCAACCATACCCTACAACCAGTTTCTGGAGAAGTTATCAGTGACACAGTCACAGGAAGTCTTAGCCTCCAAGCCCTGGAATCCAAACTTCACAGCCCTAGAATGGCTTCCAAAGCCCAGCCGTCACCTCCATATCCCTAGCATAGAATAAAGCATCCTCAGAACACTTCTAGAGATTGAAAAGGGAACTTGCATTTATCTCTATTAGCTACAACTCAATCTACGCTTGGCCACAGGGCCATACCTAGCTGCAAGGGAAGCTGGGATCTGGAGGTAGCCATGACTCACCCTTCTGAAGCATTCAGGTGAGGCTGTTCCCTGGCCTGTCCACAAACGTAGGCTGACTAGTGGTTCCTTGTAGGGATTCTGCCTCCCCTCATATTCCAAGAAGGATCTTCTGAAGAAAAAACCTTGTTGCCTTTAGATCAGGGTCTTGGGAACAGCGCCAACTTTGAACAGGGTCCAGGTTGGTTGACTTCCCTCCTCCTTGGCAGGCAGTAGGCCTCAGTTCAGGGATCTGGCCTCAGAGTGTCCTCAGGGGAAGGGTGCCAACCTCACAGGGAGGGGAGCACTCCTGAGGGGCAGGGCCTGACCTCAGTGACCCGTGTCCAGCCTGGTGGGCCAGAAAGTGAGCAGAAAAGGGACCATCCTTCACTTCCTGTGGGATAACGCCCTAACTTGGCTTTGGGGCTGTTGTGGGTTATCCACCAGAGAAGACAGCTCAGACATGGGTCTAAGCCAATAGCTTATTAGCTGGCCAGCAACTATACTAGGTGTTCAGAATCCTAGTGTAGCCCCAAGCCTTTCTCAGGGTTAGCTTTTTTTTTTTTTAAATTTAAATGTATTTTATACAACAAACATTAATAATATTGAGTATTTTTTTTAAAGATTTTATTTATTATATGTAAGTACACTGTAGTTGTCTTCAGACACTCCAGAATCAGATCTTGTTACGGATGGTTATGAGCCACCATGTGGTTGCTGGGATTTGAACTCCGGACCTTC
>NC_034596.1:106777305-106778818 GCF_900095145.1 Mus pahari | reverse complement strand
TGAGCATCAAATAATACATAAAAATCTGTTCAACTTTTATATTAATATCCTTTCATACCCTAAAAATATCATTAATGAACATTTACTACTATCCATAACTGAGGATCCTATATCTAAGGTTGAATACTAAATTGTTTCAAAACATACAAAATATTCTTTGGTAGTTAAGCATAGTAAAAGAGCATAAAATATTAAAAATGAATCATTAAGAAATATATTCCAGGGGCTGGAGAAATGGCTCAGCAGTTAAGAGCACCGACTGTTCTTCCAAAGGTCCTGAGTTCAAATCCCAGCAACCACATGGTGGCTCACAACCATCCGTAACAAGATCTGACGCCCTCTTCTGGAGTATATGAAGACAGCTACAGTGTACTTACACATAATAAATAAATAAATCTTTAAAAAAATGAAATATATTCCAAAGCCCTTATATGATGCCACCTGATAATAATGAGGGAGTATTTATAATGCATTATGCATCTGTGTACATTGTCTAACTGTAAGTTTACTTTAAAAAGATTATCAGTGTTTCTAGGAGAGAAATGATCTTATCAGTAAGTATATTTTAAAAATTTCAAAATAGCCGGGCATGGTGGCACACGCCTTTAATCCCAGCACTTGGAAGGCAGAGGCAGGCAGATTTCTGAGTTCGAGGCCAGCCTGGTGGGTCTACAGAGTGAGTTCCAGGACAGCCAAGGCTATACAGAGAAACCCTGTCTCGAAAAAACCAAAATAAATAAATAAATAAAAATGTCAAAATAGCAAAAACTCTTTGAAGTTAAGCATTAAGAAAATGCTAAGTTCAAGCACAGTGAGAAAATTTATCAATAATATTTCCATGGTGCTTGTAGAACATGATTTTAATCCAGAGAGAGAGAGAGAGAGAGAGAGAGAGAGAGAGATCTATTTTCTTGTTTCTTGTTTGAGCATAACTACAAAACCCAACCTCCCCCCTATGACCACCAACAACACCTATTGCAGCTCTAGCACTTTTACACCCTCTGAAAAATTCCTAGAATTCCAAATGCCACACACTCGCAGAAACTATCTGCAGCTGGCAAAACCACGCCCCTGCTAGAGCACGAGGCAAATCATAGTCACCTGCTGTGGGCAGTCTGAAGCACCCCCATATCTGCACACATGGGATTAAAAAGAAAACATATTCTTATAATGTTTCTGTGGGTTTTTTTAATTTCTGTGGGATTAAAGGTGTGTGCCACCACACCCGGCATTTCTGTGGTTTTTTTAAAAACAAAAACAAATTTCCGGAATTCCCACAATACCCCATAACCTTAACAGTTCAGATATTTAAAAAAAAAAAAAATCAAGTCAAAGTCTCCTTTGAACCTGTGGCAGATTCTCGTGAATCCCTATAAAGTTAAAAAGCATGTTACAGAGCCAGGCAGTGGTGGGGCATGCCTTTAATCCCAGCACTTGGGAGGCAGAGGCAGGCAGATTTCTGAGTTTGAGGCCAGCCTGGTCTACAGAGTGAGTTCCAGAACAGCCAGGGCTA
>NC_034596.1:106775559-106777110 GCF_900095145.1 Mus pahari | reverse complement strand
AAAAAAAAAAAAAAAAGCATGTTACATACTTCCAGCACACATGGCATTGGGTGGACAGTACCATGCCAAGGGAGGAAATGAGAGCACAGGGTCAAAGCATGACCCAGAGGGCAAACACTTAAGCACTGTTGCTCCATGTCTGCTGTCTGCAGTCTAGAGTTTATGTGGTGAATACCCCTGTAGCCTCTCTACTCATTGCCTGTGGCTTTCCTTGGCATATCTTGGCATTTCCCCCATATCGCCTTTTCTAGGGCTGCCTTCGAGCTCCTGACTCTGCCATACACTACCTGCCCTTCCAGGCTTTCCTTTGAAATTTGGGTGGAAGCCCCCACGACCCAACAGCTCTTAGCGCCCACAAAACCCAAGTCATGTGGGTGCGCCAGCTCTGACAATAGCTGGCCCGACTTGTACCATGGCTCTAACAGCCTGTGATGGCTGAACACAGTAACAAGGCAGAGAAACAGTCATCCCAAAGCCCGTAAGCCATCCTGTCATCTCTGTCACCCTGCCATCCTGTCACTCTTCTCAAAGCAAAGGCTTCTGGGGGATTTTACACCTTCATACTCTTGAGCCTAGGTCTTGCCAATTCCTGTATTATCTTCGAGGCATCTTTCCTTATATCACAGTGCAAAATGCCTTCTCCTCCTCCTTCTCTTCTTCTTCCTCCTCCTCCTCCTCCTCATCTTCTTCCCCCTCTGCCCTGCCTCCTCCTCTTCATTTTCTTCTTCAAGGACCAATTTCACTTTGTAGCTCTGGTTGACCTGGAACTCACTATATAGGGCCAGGCTTGAAATTATAGAGCTCTTCCTGCTTCTGCCTCTGCAAAGCTGGATTAAAGGTGTGTGTCATCACACCCAGCTGCCTTTTGGTGTTGAGACTGGGTTTTAGTATGCCACCCTGAAATCATGAACCTCACGCTTTAGTCTCATGTTTCTTGAGTGGCAGGTTTGAACCACCAAATCTGTTATGGTGTATGGTTAATCCTTTGATAAGGTCACAATCTGATGGTATTTTTGAGAGATGCTGGAAACTTCTGGAGATGGGGCCTTCTTGGCAGAAGTAGGTCACAGGGGTGTGGTCCTGGCGTGTGAATCTTGCCTCAGACTCGTGCCGCGTGCTCCCTCTGCCTGCTTCCTGGCTGCTGGTAGGTGAGCAGCTGTCTCCACCACAAGCTTCCACAGCTCTGGTGCTCTGCTTGGTCTCCAGCCCACAGTGAACCCAGCCAACCTGGACTGAGCCTCGCCCACTCTTTTTAGCTGTGTGGAGGATCGAACCCAGGGTCTTTTGTGTGCTTGACCTTGACAGGAAACTCTCAAGAAAACAAGAGCCCAAACCAAACTTTCTCCCTTACATCGTCATCTGGTGTCATGTCATAGTGACAAAGGCCACCTCACAGGTTTCTTGGTGTTTTCATTTGTCTTTTTCTTGTTTTTTTTTTTTTTTTTTTTTTTTTTTGTTTTTTATTAGACTCTGGGTTTATAGTTTTCAGTATACTTGGAAAGGAGTTTGCCATTATTCCTTTGAACATTTTTGCTTTGTCTTGCCTTTTCT
>NC_034596.1:106737074-106775449 GCF_900095145.1 Mus pahari | reverse complement strand
TGTCCTGGAACTCACTTTGTAGACCAGGCTGGCCTCGAACTCAGAAATCTGCCTGCCTCTGCCTCCCAAGTGCTGGGATTAAAGGTGTGCGCCACCACACCCGGCTTTTTTATTTTAATATTTTGAGGCAGAGTTTCTCTGTGTAAGCCTGGATATTCTAGAACTTACTCTGTAGACCAGGCTGGCCTTGAACTCAGAGAACCACCTATCTCTGCTCCCCAAGTGCTGGGATTAAAGACACGTGCCACCACGTCCTGGCTTAAGTTAGATTTCTTGGTGTTTATCACACAAAGTGTGGATGCTGTGTTCTGTCTCTTCTGTGATTCATTTGGAATGCTTCTCATGTCTATCTCCAATCTGTGTAAGTGTTACAGTTAAAACAAATGTCAGGGTTAAATGGCAAGGTCCAGGACGGGAAAATACATAAGAAGGGTTCACTGTGTACAAGATAGTCAAGCGGACCAGACAGGAGGAAGGTTAGAGCGCTGGGAAAATCCACAAAGCCAGTTCCATTTGGCTCCAGGTGGTGCCCTTTTGGGGGAGCACACAGGTATACTTGGACCTAGCGAATTTCTCAGTTTATGGGTCTTTATACTTTCGGTTTCATCATTATATACATTCTTGCAACCAGTGCATCTAATTGTAACCAACTGAGCTGTGGGTGGGGAGGGAGGCCACTGGGATCAGTACGAAACAGGCACAGGCAGCAGAAATGGTAAACAGAAGGAGGCTTGCACGTCAGAGCCATTTGCTCACCACCCAGGAAGGGTACACTCTCCACTTTTTCTTATCTACTAAAAAATAAACTCTGGCTACTGCTTAATCCCCCTGTGCCTAGTTCCTTAGGAGCACACAGAGTCCTGGAGAATCACCTTCCCGTTCAAATCAAAGCCAGCAAATGTGGGGGGGTGGTCTAGCGCTGCTGTGTATTCAAATGCCAAAGACTGACCCCCCTCCCCAAAGATCTGGTTGCCGCTCCCTAAGGAGCAGCTCCTCACATATACCAAATGATGCTATATGAATTTTGCCTCCCAATTTAAAACTATTCATCAGATAAAGGTGGCTGTAGCCAATTACTGGAGAGAATAAAAAGAGGCAGAATTTCAGTTACTGGACTGGGGGTTGCAGGTAGGGACCATGAGGAGGAGGAGGAGGAGGAAGGAGAGTGAAGGAGGAGGAAGATGGGAAGACGAGAGAACAGGTGGTCTCCATTTAGAGGACATGGACCAGGAGTATGTGCCTGAGTGAAATGCCCCTACCTCTCAGGATGGACTGTTGGAGCAGAAAGAACCCAGAAAGACTCACACAGCAAGTATGTGGGGAGCACAGCTGGGAGCGAAGAGTCTGGCCAAGAGAAAGATGGACTAGGGGGCGACTTCCAGTAACTGAATAGAGCTGAATAAATAAATCATAGCTGAGTTTCACTCATCTGGAAGCCGGATGAGGACCTCCAATATAATAATTCAATAATTCAATAATATAATTCAATCATTTTCCAATCAAAAGAAAGACACTTTCCTGCAACATGTCTTCCACGTGGACTACCTACACTACATTAAAAATTGTTTATGTGTTTTCTCATTGTGTCTTTGCATTCTGGGTCACTTTTGACTGGACATCATGTCACTGGGTGCTGGATTTGCTGTATCCCTTAATCAATGTTGACTTTATTTTGTCAAAGCTGTTTTTTTGTTTGTTTGTTTGAGATGTGCTTGTAGGCATTACTGGGGCAGTTATATGCTACTGAAGAGTAACGTGAAGCCTCAGGATTTTCCACCTACACCAAGTTCCTGAATAATGACTCAGAGGCTATATTTTATTTATGAATAAATGTCTAAGCTAACTTAGGCTTCTTCCCCAACCAGTTTGTAACTGATACTAACCCACTGACACTATTCTATGTCTGCCACATGACTGGTTACTTATCCTTGGTTTCATATTTCCAACTTCCTCTGAGTCGGAGTGGGGCATTTTCCTGTGCCTGACTCTTTCCCAGAGGCCCCCCCCCCGACCTCTTTGCTGGATGTCCCACCCCCTGTTTTACCTTTTCCTATAGGCCACAGGTATTTTATTGACAGGTGATGCTTCCACACAGTACACAAGAGATTATACCTACACCTCTTCCATTAGTCCAATAAAAGTCTCTTTCTCTAACATCAATAAATTATATAAAAACATATATAATAAGAACAATTATGAAAGCTATATGCATTTGGCAATATTGGATAAAGTACTTTACTATTTAACCAATCTTGGCAAGTCCAAAGTTTTACACCTAAATCAATGTCTATCATAACTTGCATTCCCAACCTTAAAACAGCCTCTTGGACCTTAAATCATTTTCTTAAACCCTAAACAATTTAAGGTTAACTGTGAGACTATATCTAGTCTTCGACCCCATCAGAGACCCGAGAAGGAATGACAGAGGTCACTGGCTGCCTGGTCAGCCCCCGAGGTTCTTCTGTGTCGTTGCCGATTATCTTCCCCTCTGGTCCAGAATATCTGACAGATGTTTTTGTGAAGATATCTGACAGATGTTTCTGTGAAGCGGGAATATTGAAGGACTTGCCTACCTTGTCCTGGCAAAGCTCGACAGTCGACTTCTGTGCCCTGTTTGTTCACAGTTTGGACAGCATGCTGTCTGCCGTTGAGCCAAGGGCAAGCTTTTGCTCTGTGGCAGCTTGCCACATTGGAAGCAAACTCTATATGGGGGTTCCTCAATCCTCATCATCATCTCTGAAGTAGAATGGGGGGTGCTGCCAGGAGCTGACATGTCTCACTGCCATAAAAAGTCTTTATTAATAAAACATTTTAAATGCCATATTCTGTAGCTATCTGAGGTTTTTGAAGACCATCTACCTATAGTATATCTGAATTGCTTATCTCTATTACCTGCTTAACTTTGAAAACATCTTAGGAAGCTAAAGAGAGCTTATTTCTATAATTAACTAAATAGTATCTAACTTGACCGATAAATTCAATTGACTGTTAACTTTCATTTCTTAATTATCATAAATGGTTTTCTTTTTCTTTTTTTTTTAAAGATTTATTTATTTATTATATGTAAGTACACTGTAGCTGTCTTCAGACACTCCAGAAAAGGGAGTCAGATCTTGTTACGGATGGTTATGAGCCACCATGCGGTTGCTGGGATTTGAACTCCGGACCTTCGGAAGAGCAGTTGGGTGCTCTTACCCACTGAGCCATCTCACCAGCCCCCATAAATGGTTTTCAAAAGGACTAAAACTTGAATTTTAAATGAGTTGTAACAGATGAAACACCTTAAACAAGAGTTGAAACATATATACAGTATGTAGCAACAAGATATAATCTCTCCCCCCCCTTTCTCCCTATGGCTCTGGCCCTGCTTGCTCCGAGTCCCTGTTCACTCTGGCACAAGCTCTGGCTCTTTATTTGTTTCTCATTAGGGATGGTTGTGAGTTACCATGTGGTTGCTGGGATTTGAACTCATGACCTCTGGAAGAGCAGTCGGTGCTCTTAACCACTGAGCCATCTCACCAACCCATAAGACATAATCTTAAATCTGTATTAATATATTAAGTCCATACTAAATATAAACTATCTGGCTTGCTAATGCCCTTTAATTTAAAAGTAGATTCAATAATCTACCCTTATCATTCCTATATCTCCCTTTTCCTTTTATCCTGTCTCCCCCACCATTTTTTTTAACATTAGATAGGAGAAAAAGAAGGATAGAGAAAGAGAAAGAGAAATCCCTGAATCTAACCTCCCTTCTTTGTTTCCTCCATGATCAACACCATTAACAATTCACCCACCAAATGACCACAAACCATCCACCCTGCTCTTTGGGAACAGGTGCCAGTGCGTCATTCTCTTAAAGCCACTTCCTGCTGTCTGGAGGAGTTGTTTTCTTTTGGGAGCCAATGAAAATTGGGATATTGGCCAGCGTTAAGAAAGCTAGCTTCCCATTTGTTGTTCAGTCTCTCTGTGCTGTGAAAGCACAGGGCTTAAGTGAAGTCCCGGCTGGAATAGTCAGTGATGATGGACAATCTACCTATCCATTTTGAAGATGTTCCAGATTTTTAAGTAAATGGCATTGAGGCAGTCTGTGGTACGGTCAGGCAGGATGCTGGAATAAACATGTCTCAGCATCTCAGCATCCTTTGTAGCATCTTCAAGGTGAATCCTGTCAGGGCCATTTTAACTTTATAGGTGTCTGTAAACATAGACACTTCAATAGGGGATATACATTTCTGCATTAATGCATGTATGGAATGTGCAGTGTGTAGTTAGAGATGATTTTCTGCTCTTTTTTTGAGGGGGTAAGGCATCTGTCTTTCTTCATAAGTTAGTTCAGACTATATAACCAAACTATAGTATAAATTTTCACCCATGCCAATTGAAAGGACAGGATGATAAGCCCTGAGGATTCTGTAACCAGCAGTTTATTGGCCATGCTTAGTTGAAGTCCTGGCTGGAGACATTTTCATGTCTCAGCCAGTCTCAGAGCTGTTCCCATGTAGCAGGACCAGCACGTACCTTACCTACCTTGTTGGTCTTCTTGATTTCTTCCTCTTTTCAGTCAGGATCTTCAGGGGGACTCTCCAGTCAAATCTGATGTTTATGGAATCCGTAGCTTTTATTCTCCCTTTGAAAGAAAGACAAAACTTCTTCCCAATGCAGCACATTTCCTTCCCTCCCTTCTGAGGTTCAGATGTCCCTAATATACACAGGCTGACTTAGTTCAGCAGGTTTGTTTGTTTGTTTGTTTTTTCCAATAATCAAATGTCTCTCAGCAGCTGTTGGTTTTTGTTCATTAGCATTAAAAAATGAAAACTAATAAAGTACTATGTAATCTGTCTTGGGGGGGTCTGTGTTACCTCTTTCTCTGTATTAGCCATCTCTTTAAAATATAATTAGGGTCTCCAAGGTAGCCCCATGGGGAAGAAGGCTTCTGGGTCTGGGTGGCTACAGCTTCCAGCTACAGGCTGCTACATGGTGCATGAAATCTACAATGGGAAGAACTCCCAGGACCAGTGTGAGTATGAGCTGGAGAAGGCGCTGGAAGCCCAGTGTAAGTTCATTGAGATAGAACCCACATGGAGATGAGACAGCACACTGAATTATCATAGGCGTCTTCACCCCATTGGCATTGCCCCTGGATCACTTCCACTACATCTCCCTGTCCACTGCTGGACCCTCTATGGGATCTCCTGGCAGTTTGGCCCTGGCTACAGTACCAGCTGTAGTATGATGCATACAAACTGTCCCACCAGCCTCTGCATGTGTTCACCCCCTCCATACCAGCGCTGCTGGTTCGGGAGGACAACCTGCACAGAAATAGACTGCACAGCACAGTAGCCCTGGCTGCCCTGGTGTGCTGGGTAAAGGTTTATGAGCTCTATATCATATGACTGCAGGAGAGTGGGATGAGAAGCAGAACCACTGGGCCCACAGGGCTCAGATCCCTACAGCAACACTGGGTTTTCTCTGTGACCAGCACCTGGGGAAGTGCTTAGTTTAATACTTACTGTTTTTTTTGTTTTTTTTGTTTTTTTTTTTTTAAGCAAAAAGAATAGACCATGGGTGTGCTAGGGGTTTATTCAGCTCATTACACTAAGATATCTATTTCCATAGCCCAGGAGTAGGTCCCAGGCTGTGGAAGTCTGGCTGGGCAATGTAATATGGATGGGAGTTGAGGCTCTTTTCTGAGGGGTATGAGCTTGCTGTGGGCTGTCTTAAGTATATCATTTAACTACACCATCCAGAAGTTACTGACCACTAACATTATGAGAATTTCAAATAAAATAAAGCACAATGAGATCTCCCTACAGCTGCTTATTCTGTAAGATTGTGAGCTATGCCAGTCACATGTTTTATGCCACAATGTCTAGAATATTGCTGCATTCTAATGGATACACACGTCAAAGCGTCACCGGTTTCCACTCGCAAAGGCATCGCCAAGGTAGCCTCAATCTCTAATGAATGTGAAATCTCAGAACAGCTCCTTTCAGAACTCAAGGCAGAAGCCCCCTGGAATTCTGAGCATGTAACGATTATATGATAGATTAGTACATAAACGTATTTTAATTGTTCAAAATTTACAAAATGAAACACGTGAGCTATGTGTCATTGCTCTGAGGTGGCTTCACTGAACAGACCCTGAATCCTTAACGCAGTCTACTGCATCTCTGTGGGCTGCCATGCTAACTTTCCAAGCCTTGATGGATTTTTCTCATCTGGAACTGCCTTTTCTGCTGCCCTAGTAGGTTCCAGATCAGACTCGTCTGAGGACTCCTTATTCTGATTTAAAGAATCCTCTAATTTCTGTCCTATTGTCTCCGTTTTAGCGTTTAATCTTTTCAGTCTTCTTTTTCTCTCAGTCTTCATATATATATATATATATATATATAAGTACACTGTAGCTGTCCTCAAACACCCCAGAAGAAGGAATCAGATCTCGTTAAGGATGGTTGTGAGCCACCATGTGGTTGCTGGGATTTGAACTCTGCACCTTTGGAAGAGCAGTCGGGTGCTCTTACCCGCTGAGCCATCTCACCAGCCCTCTCAGTCTGTTTTATTCTGATCTCACTTAAAAAGGGTATATAAAATTGTAGTCATGAACTGGGTCTGCCAGATTGCCAATGCAAAGAAGAAATAAAACAGACGAATGGTGGCGTGGGAGGCGGGAGCCGTGGTTTGTCGGCTGGAGAAACACTGGGTTACTTCTTTCTGACCAAATGCTTTTCTGTCTGTGCACAGCCACAGCTGGGGGGGGGGGGGTCAGAGAGGGACAGCAGCCTGAGAATCCCCACCCCAGCAGTGGGTTTTAACTCATCTCAGAGGGTCAGAATTCTTTTCAAATAAACGAATTATATTATTTCCTCTGCAAAAAAAAAAAAAAAAATTGTAACCATTACTGAACATAAAATTATTTTTACGCCGACAGTCAAAGCAAAACTATATGGGGTCTAAATGCCCCCTTCTAGAGTGTTTTCCATTTTTTAACATGGAAAATATTTTCTTTTTTACTCTCTTTAACTCTCTCCTTCCTCTGGAGACTTTCCTTTAGTTCGTTCTCTCGTTCCTTTGGAAACTATTTCTCTCTCTTCTTTCTAGGACAAGTTTTTTAAAAAATAATATCTAAACTCAGTGTTTCTATGGCTGGCTGTGTTCCGTTTCTTCATTTTCTTTAGCCTCTATGCACCTTTTAAAACATTTTTATCTATTTATTTTTTTCTTCAGAGACTTAATCTTCTATGTACATTTATTTATTTCTCTATTATTGCCTTCTAAACTTAGTACCTTTTTCTGTATTTAATTTTCTTTAAATTATTTTTCATCCTTGTGTGGCTTACTCTTTTTAATGTATTTAATTCTCTTTAAGGATTTTATATTACTAGTCTCAAAGTACTATATCTATGGTGCCATACCCAGTCTTTTCCCCTTTTTAGCATTTAAACTTAATTTCAAACTTTGTTTTTAACCTGCAGGAGTTCATTCATCTGCACTACGGTTCCTTCTTGTGTCTGTCTGTGTTGGCCAGAGCTGGTGCTGTGCCGAACCCCACCCCTTCCCGTTCAGCTCACAGAAAAGAGGTGTTTTTGCCTTCCGTGTGTGTACAGCTGGCATCAGAGGCACCAGCTAGGAACGGTGTCTCACCAAATGCCCATCCCTCCCCTGTGGCCTGCCACCTCCTTCTGTGGGCTGAATTCAGCTAGGCTCTGTATGTCACAGCTACAGGAGGAAGCTCAGCCTCCCCCAAGGTCAGGTCTGGCCTGTAACACCCACTCTCTTCCAACCCTTCTCCTGAATCACACTACACTTGGGGAAAGTCACAGCTACTGTAGCCTGAAGATCAGGTATAAGAGCTCCTTTCCTATTCCGCAGATGTGTGTGTGTGTGTATGTTTAAAGATTTATTATATAATTTAAGTACACTGTAGCTGTTTACTGACACACCAGAAGAGGGCATCTGATCTCACTACAAGTGGTTGAGTCGCCATGTGGTTGCTGGGATTTGAACTTAGACCTCTGGAAGAGCAGTCAGTACTCAACCACTGAGCCAACTCTCCAGCTCTTGCTCCTGCCCTGCTTGCCCTGGCCCCTCGCCGTAGCTGTCTTCAGATATCCCAGAGGGCAACATATCTTAACCACTGAACCATCTCTCCAACCCGTGTGTGTGTGTGTGTGTGTGTGTGTGTGTGTGTTTTAAATATCCACCTTTGTACTGCCTCTGTGGTTTTCCAGTCCCTGGCTAGGGAACCATATTCCACCCAGTTCTTAGGTTCTAAGCTTAGATTTCTAGTCCTACATTGGGGACCAAACACAAAGTAATTCTTCGGAGGGTTTTCTATGTCCCTTTGCTCCCAAGTGACAACAGGGCATTTCTACACCTGTCCTAGACAGAGATCTGGTGTTTTTATTAACAAGCTGCAGGTGCTAAGCTAGGCAGACATTTATCTATCCTCACCCTCTATGGAGGCCAATGCCAAGACACAGTCCTTTATTTGCATCTGAGTCTTGTCTGTGTGTCCTATGGTCCATCACAACCTCATGGAAGATCCTCCCAGTCCATCCTCACGCTCTTTCCACTGTTCCCTCCCCACTTTTGCTAATAGGCCATCAGCTTTTTATTGACAGGCGATGCTTCCACACAGTACACAAGAGGTTATCCCGACACCAAGGCCCATGTCCCGTGTGTCATGAGCTCTCTCCTCTACACGGTGATGGCATAAACAGCCCCAGGCCTGGAGCAGCCTCGAGGTACATGCGGCCTCCATCCTGCTCGGTGATGGCTTCCTTAGCCTCCTGCAGTCTCTCCCACAAGGGCAGGTCATGGCCAATGTGTGCAGCCCAGGGCTTGCACTCTCCTACGCTCTTCTTGCCTGTTTGGTTCTGCAAAGCCTTGCTGCTTTGTCCTACTGTGGTGATCTGCTCGGCAGCAGTACTGCGAAGTCTGGAGTAGCTGCCCTCTCATGCAGTAGAGGGCAGCTGTCAGCTCCCGTGTCCCCTCATGCGGATCACCGTCCCGCTTTGCCTGTTGCCTCCCACCTGAAAGCTCTTGTTTTGTGCATTTTTTTCCCCAGTTGAAGGTGAGAACATGATTTACCGTCACCCCATGGCTCCTTGGTATGGCTGGATCTGGAATGTTCCCTCACAGACTCAGCATTTAGCTCCTTGGACCCCAGAAGGTAAGAATGTGGAAGCTCAGGAGGTGGGGCCTGGTAGCAGGGGTCTTTGGAGGTGATAGCTTAGCCCAGTTCTAGTCTACTCTTGGCTTTCTGATCTGTAATGAAGTGAGGAACTGGGGCTGGAGGGGCGGGTGGCTCAATGGTTAGGAGCATTGGCTGCTCTTGCAGAGGACCAGATCTGGCTTCCAGAGCCCACACGTTGGATAACAAACATCTGTAATTCCAAATGACACAATGGCCTCTTCTACTCTGCACTGACACTAGGAATACACGGAGTGCATATGAAAATGCAGGCAAGCCACTAATACACACTAACCTAAACAAAAGCAGCTGCCTGCTTGCTGCCTCCTTGCTTTGGGTGCCACCTGGTGGCAGCATCTGCATTCAATGGGTTTGCTTTGTTTTTTAAAGACCATCCCAGCCCTGGCTGGGAGCAGACATAGAGATCCCTGCCTCCCAAGTTCTTTGGACAAAGGCATATGCCGCTGCACCCACTGCCTTTAGTGTCTTGAGCCCACAGAGACTCCTTGTGTCAGGAGATGGCCACCCAACACCATCCCCAGAGAAGAGAGCCAAGGCGGCAGTCACTGGTGTGCTGCCACGTGGAGGAATGATTTATTAGAACAAATTCCATGACAAATCATATAAAATAACCATTTCCTGAAAGACATCCACAAGACCGCCTGAGAACAATGTACAGAGGTNCCTTCAGAAGCCAGGCAGGTAAGTACCAATGCCGGGTTGAAGGTTAAAGTGACAGAGGGACTAAATGTGGAGAGGAACACCAATTTGTGCATTAAAAAAAAAAAAATTACACAGTGATGACCAGGGGTGGGAGGCATGGACTCTGCAGGACAGCCGTTTACTTACAGGGAGCAGGCTGTGGGCAATGTGTGGGACATGCAGGGGGAGCAGCCAACAGGCTGAGCTGGCACCTCCTCCAGACAAAGAGCAGGCTCTACACACACACACACACACACACACACACACACACACACACACGTAAACATCAGGTGGGCTGGGCAGAGGCACACAGGACCCGTGCATGACTCTATCAGCTAAGTGTAAACAGGGAGACCCATGCTACCCCTGAGGGCTCGGGCCCCCCGCCGCATCTACCTCTCCCCAGCAGACAGGTCCTGTTCAGGGCAACGCCCACACACACATCAGGCAGGTCCCAGAGCACACCCATGCCAGCCTGGTCAATAAGGGACTGTCCCCATCCCACTCCAGCCAACGGGCTCTTTGGCTTAGTGCCTCCAGAAGCATCAGCAAGGGGCAGCAGCGGGGCAGCCACCCTGCTCACCTGGCAGGCCCCAGCCGCACAAATCCTGAGAAAGCGTAACCAGTAGTGGGCCTGTCCCTGCCAGGCCTCCATAATGGATCAAGCCGCAGGAGCCTGCTGCAGTTACCACTTCCTGCCCACACCATCTGCGACAGCAGGGGCAGGTACATGGTTTAGATCACAAAGCCAGGAGCTTCCAAATCTCTTTCTGCCACTCTGGTAAAGCACTCGCCACAACCAATGGGGTTGCTGGCCCACCCAGCTACACCCAGTCCCACTGTAAGGAAACCCAGGGTCCCTAGCTGGGATGAATCCACTCGGGAGAGCATGCTGGGACGGTACCTGAACTCACTGGGTTTGGCAGTTATGTTGGCACCAAGGGCTTAGAACCACTCATCTGCCCAGGTTGATGGACTCTGCAGCAGTTCTGGCCGTGGACTCAGGAGGAGCCACAAAGCAAGTGGTCTCCTTCCTGGGAAATTTGGGGACGTGCCAAACCCATCCAGCTCCTGTGTTTGGCACTGACTGGCCCCAGGGTCCAGCTCCTTTCTCTGTCTGGCCTCACGCCAGCACACAGGGATGAGACAGGGCCTCCCAGGCTGGGGCTGGACCTAAGCCGGGCCTGCGAGTTCCTGCAAGGGAGCAAAGTACTGTTTCCTTTAAAGCTACCGACAAAAACGATGGTGATTGACAGGAGGTGAATATGGGGCCTCACCGGCTGGCCCTTGGCAGTGGACACCCCAGGGGCTAGGTTAGGAGGCCTGTGGAGGTGGGGGTGCCATGGGCTGGCTGAGGAGGGTCTGGGAATGGGAGGCATCCATCCATGGGTTATGGCACATACAGGGTTTTCACAGAGAACCTCCTGCAGCCAGGCAGGTGGGCCGTGGGATGGATGCACGGGACGCACGCGCAGAAGAAGCTGGCCTCGCCCGCCTCACAGCTTAGATCAGAAACCTCTCAGCATCAGGAAGGAAGGCAGGCTCCGGGAGGCCGGGGGGCCCACAGTTGGCCCGCTGTGGGAAGCTCCTGAGAGGCAGGGCCGGCAGCAAGGTATCCACCGAGGCAGGTGAAGTTGAGCTCTGAGCTGCTGGCCGGGCTTTCCCAAGTCCTGGCTGACCTGAGGGAGCCCGGTTTCCCATCAGTAGGTCGAGGTTCATGCTGGGGTCCACAATGGCATTGATGACTGGAGGAAGAGACCAAAGAGTCCACAGTTGAGAATCTGTCTGTCCAGTTGAGAATCTGTCTGTCCAGTTGAGAATCTGGCTGCGAGCCTTGAGATTGTGCCTGCCCTAGGTCTGGGCCACACCTACCTTCTAACTGTTTCTGTACGCGTCGAAGTTCCTTCAGGATGGAGCTGATTTCCTGGGAAGGACAGAGAGGAGGAAGGCTCGAGGGCGAGAGTAGGGACATACAGGGCCCCCAGGTCCTCCTGGTGGACTTGGATTGAGGATGTGGTTCAGAGCGGCTCAGCAAAGCCCACTGGCTGGGAGCCAGGCCCAAGGATGAGAGCCAGGTCTGAGGATGGGGGTCTCTGTCTCTCACCTTGTTGGATGTCTTCAGGATGGGTACTTCATTCTCAGAGTTGATCCTGGCCTCTAAGTCCTCCCAGGCCCGGCCTGTATTCTGGAAGAGGATCCTGGGAGGGGAGCAGGGACAAGGACAGTGACAGAGAACACAGAACAGCTGCTTCCCTGATATTCTCTGGCCACAGTAGAGCTGATGCCATCTCTTGGTAAGAGTCAAAAGGGAAACCCAGAGCAGGAGTGTGGCTAGCTACCTCATGCTCAGGTGGGAACAGCTCAGATAGGGGAGCAGAGATGGAGAGGGCCAGAGAGAGGAAGCAATGGGGCCCTGACCCCAGGGAGCAGTGTAGGTACAGAGCCTGGCTACCCACATGTGACCTATCAGGCTGCATACTACTGCTGGACGCAGCACACATGACCTGTTGGCACTCAGGGACTACCCACTTACTTCATCTTCTCAGCAAGATGTTCCGTGTTTTCACGAATGGCATGTGACAGCTGGGACACCGGGTTTAACATCAGATTATCAAAGATCACCTGGAAGTACCTGGGCATTAGTATGGCCGGGGCCCTCCCCTCTCCACCCAGCTAGCTGGCCTCCATCTCACGATCCAGACACTGTCTAAGACACGCCCCAACCCGCAGAAATGCAATATAGGAGGGGCACCATGCCTCCTCACGGTTCCGAGGCCTCGTCTTGTTGGCCAGAGCATCCTCTCGGCTGTCATTCATGTTCTGGTCCAAGTTGTGAGAGTTCATAGAGCCAGGTGGCACTTTCTGGAAATTCAGGCTGGCCTCTGGAATACGCTGTACCAGCTGCAGAGAACAGAGCATTGGCTTGGCTGATGCAAGGGAACCACTAGGGGGTGCAGTGAGCCCCTGCACTGCTTCAGACAGAGAAGAAATAAGACAGGATAAGACAGGCCTGGGCCTGTCTTCTGCTCAGGATCCTTCCCAACGCCCACTCCCTTGGAAGGACAAGTTTCCACAGCACAAGCGCTCGGGACTCTGTAAGGATTCTTATTACAGCCCTCACACCAAGAAGCACACGGTGGGATTTGACCCTGGCAGATGAGCACATGCACATGAGAGGCCTGAACTCACCTCTTCCCGGGCTGAGATGGTTGAGGCAGGGGTGTTGGGCACATTCCCGAGAGATGGGCTGCGAGTGGGGCCTGGGGAGCCCAGTGAGTCCCCATCTCCAGCCACATCATGGATCTCCCTGGCCAGGATGGCCACATCCTTCACCAGTGTCTGGCTTAGCCTGCAGCCAACAGGAAAAAACAAGTTCTGCTAGCGATCCTCTTGGGAGAGCCCCAACACACAGAGGAGGGTGGTGAGGACCCACAAGCATTCTGTGCAGAGTCAGGTCCAACTCTACTGCCTGAGGCTGTGCTGGGTAAAGGCCCGGCCTGAGGTACATAGCCTGCCCAAGCTGGGCCTGGAGTGTGTGGGGAAGGGTCTGACAGAAGAGTAGCTAGACACTAGCCATCAGGCCCTCCCAGAATGGATATCACTCAGCCACAGAATGCATGGGTACCACCTTGGCGAGCAGGGAAACAGAGGCAGGGGAGGAGCGAGTAGGGACTCCTGAGTCCAAAGGTCAGAGTTGTAGAGGGACCTTGTGGCTCTTCCAATATGGCTGAGAGCTAAGTTCTGATCACACCACAGGGGAGCACACATCTGACAAGGGTCCTGGGCTTGTCCCAGCGAGGAACCCAGGCAGCCAGGAGACAGAAGACAAAGTAGGCAGCAGCAATTCCCTGAGCTGCTGCTTTGAGGGACACCAGTCTAACTAGATTCCTCGACACATGGCCAGCCCCATCTTTAGAGAGGTCCCTGAAGGGCCCACATCCTATCTCTTGCCTTAACTCTCATCTTCTTCAGGCTCATCACCACCATGATCCACACACTTGAACCCTCGGCTCCAGACTTGGGGTATCCTATGATTCTCTTCTGGGGTCTACCTAGGACCTGCATCCTAGGCCTTTGCCATACCTGCCTCTCTCCAAAAGCTTCCTCATGGCTCCCCAGCTGGGTGACCCAGGCTTCTCACCTACTGGTCTCATGGCTCTGACATCAAGAGAGCACAGAAGCAGGTCCCCCTGACTCTAGGTGACACCTAACCTCTAAATGTTCCCACGTCTACCCAGGCTGCTTCTCTTGGAGCCTCTTTCTACAGGGAAACACATTGCAGCAGTCTCCTGGGCCCACTAGGCAGGCATGCCAGAAACCCACACGGGCCACGCCTTTTCCTGTTCCTTCTTATACTGAGACCTGAGGAGCCCTTATCCTTTTGGGTCGCACCCAAGGGCCATACATCCTCCTGTACCACACGCCTGCCTCTTAGGAGGACCCTCTTTTTCAACCCATCTCTCTTACCCTGTCCTCTACATGACCTCCTTCTACCACGGCCTCAGCTTCTGCCTGTGCAGTTACAGTAACTGTACCCCCATCCACACATGGGCCACTCTCCTGAGGACCATCTGTTTCTGGTCACCTTCTCAGTGTCTCAAGAGCTCTCAAGAACAGCACCCTCAACAAAATTCCTGATGTCCACCTCATTCCTAGGGGACATCTCTACAAGCCTTTCAGTGCCTGGGCATCAGGATGCTGGCCATAGCTCAGCTAGATCCATCTCCACACATCCTTTCCCAGAACACATCCCAGAGAATGGCCATGTGAGGAA
Source organism: Mus pahari (assembly GCF_900095145.1). Lineage (NCBI taxonomy): Eukaryota > Metazoa > Chordata > Mammalia > Rodentia > Muridae > Mus > Mus pahari. The sequence goes on along the minus strand of NC_034596.1, from coordinate 106,760,777 downwards.
GTTTATTTAGAATAAACTGTGGTCACACTAGCTCCCTGAACCCAAAGTTCCCCGCCTCCTAGACAGACACCCACCCACCCACCCAAATACCTATCAACTGAGCCATCACCTAGTGACTAATCCACCCACCCACACACCCACCACTCATTTATTCATTTATCCACCTTCTTTGTTGTTGCTGTTATTGATTTTGAGACAGAGTTTCTCTGTGAAGCCCTGGCTGTTCTAGAACCAACTCACTCTGTAGACAAGGCTGGCCTCGAACTCACAGATCTGCCTGCCTCTCCCTCCCAAGTGCTGGGATTAAAAGCACGGCACCCCTGGTCTCATCCATCCACCCACCCACTCACATAGCCACCACCCACCAAATAATCTCTAAACCTACTCAGGGTCAGGAGCCCAGCCCAGCCCCTGCCCTCAGACTGCTCTCAGCCAAGGGGAGGGACCTCTGGCCTGGCCCTGACCGGTCACTCACCTAGCAATCTCTGCGATCTCTGCTGTCTGCACGATGAAGCCGTAGGGGTCAGGCTCTTCCTCATCATCGTCTGTGTCTCGGGGGCCCTGGGAGCGAGCCCGGGTAGAGCTGTTGCCCCTCGGGGTCTGTGTGGCTGTTGAGGCATGGGAGCGTGTGTGTTTAGGGGAGCTGTGGTGGGACCCATACTCCTCCTCGGAGGTGGACGTGTAATCCGAACCCTGCTGCCGACGCCGCGTGTCTTGAGTGAGTGGTTTGGATGCAGAAGCAAGAACAGAACAGAGAACACTCAGTGCCTTGGGAGCCTCGGGGTTCCTCAGGATGAGGGCCCTGTGCTGCAGGACAGGTGCATCACAGCTGTCCTCAGAAGCCCTTAGCAGAAGCACCTCCAGCCCAAAGGACATGCAGGGCCAGGGACCGGGCACCCCTGGGGTCAGTGCAGCACCCAGGGGGCAGAGTGGTAACCGGCTGTGCCCGATGAGATGAGCGCATCTCCCTGGGCACCAGGAAAGGATGCTGGGCAGATAGGGGTAAGCCACACACAGGGACCAGCTATGGCACCACAAAGCTGGCTCACACAGGTGAGTGAGGTCAGACCACTGCCAGCCCAAGCCATGTTCTCACAGCCTTCATCAGACCTACATCCTTAGGTATGGCTGCCTGGGTAAGAGCTTAGATTCCTTGCTCAGTGCTGTTTGAGTCCCAACCAGCATTGATAGCAAATGCACTTTGGATGAGGGCTGGGTGGGGCCTGCATGCTAAGCAGTGCTGGCAGATGAGGGACAAGCAATTTCTGCCAAGCAGACATCCCCACCCAGTGGTCCCAGCAGGCAGGAGGTCTATGTGAAGATGCTGGGAGGTAAGGAGGTAAGTGGGGTCAGCTGGGGACAGCAAGGCCAAGGGGTGGGGCTGCGGCACCTTGGCTCAAACCAATCTACTCAATCCTCGGGCACAGCACAGCTCCCTTGATGTGGTGGGACAGAGGCTAGATGGACAGGTCACCATCCACTCCAGAAATGGGGCCAGCTCTGCCAGCTCAAATAGTGTGTCTCTTCTTTCGTTCACACGTTAACTCACGGGATGGGCAGAGGTCTGTTCATGTGGACTGACACAGCCCTCTCAGGCCAGGGTTCTGTGGCCATTCAAGGGTATCATAGGGGCTCTCATTAGATAGACACCCTTCACTGGGGCTTCAGCACAGAGGACAGGGACCAGAGAACTTTGGGACAGCCCGTTTTGGGTCCTCAGCTAGGCAGGTTGGGCCCCTAGCCTGGGGACACCAAGAATGACAGAGCCAACCTTAAGGCCCAGGCACTGAGGCCTCTGCAGTGACGGGAGGCACCCTGGAGGGTCTTCTGCCACACAGGTGCCATGGGCACACCTGGCCAGTGCTCATGTAAATGCGGCTCTATGACACATCTACCCAGGGGCTCAGCTGCTGCTGGCCACCCTGCCTACCCACCAGCCCACCAGCCCACACTCACTGGAAGAATATCTGGCACTGCCCGGGCGAGCCCTGCTGAAGGGCTGGCGGGGGCCCGTGTTGGCAGCAGTAGCAGCGGCCTTCTTGGCAGCGGCACGGGCTTCGGCTATCGTGGGCTTACGGCTGGTGCTGTAGAGCTCAGCACTGCGACCGGAGAAGCCAGTACGGGCAGGGGTGGTCTCAGAATCACTGGGCCCTGTGAAGGAGCCTGCCCGCTTCCGGGGCATGGCCAGGATGTCCAAGCGTGTCAGTTTCTTGGTCTGCTCAGGGGTGGCTCGATTTGCTGGTTCAGGGTTGGCCGTGGTCCCTCGCTCACCATCCACAGCCTCAGTGTCTGAGGTATCCCCCAGACGGGCCCGCCTGAGTCGGGAGGCTCTGGTGGGCCTTGGGGTGGACAGGCTGTTGGAGCGGGTCAGTGCCTGCTGCACCTTCTGAGCAGTGGTGGAGCTGCGGCTTTGCTCCTCCCGCGCGGCTGGGGATGGTGGGGGAGCCACTGGTTTCCGACGAGGTCCCTGTCGACCCGCCACCGTAGCCTCAGGGGTCTCGTGGTTAGAATTGGGCAGGTGGGCAAGGCCAGAGCCTCGCTCTTCCTCGGGCCAGTCCAGGGACCCTCGAGACCCATGACCTCGCCGCATGGCTGCGCGCCTTGATGTGTCTCCAGGGCCCAAGTCTGCAGGCAGTGGGCGATGCTGTCTCTCAGACAGCCGCTCTCGGGCGCCGCCCGGGGTAGCACCCCCTGGGTCTGGTACTGCTGGTGGAGATAGCAGGCTCTCCTTCTGTGGCCCTGGAGTCTGGGGGGTTGTTGGGCTGGGACCATTTTTGCCGCTGAGCAAGCTGATGGTGCTGGCTGTGTCCACATCTGAATCCCCAGACAGGGAGTCCTCTGGAGGCCTAGGGGTGCTACCCCCATCACACTCGTCTGCAGACTTGGAGCGTAGCCGAGCCTCCAGGGCTGCCAGTGCTGTCTCAGTCTCCTTCAGGATCAGGTGGGTGTCCTGAGTATGGAAGTCCAGGCGCGAGGCGCGGGCTGCAGCCAAGTCTTGTAGGAGTGGGTGGCTAGAAATGTGGGGGAGCTTGCCAGGTGCTGGAGGGCCGCTGCTGGTTGGCTCCTTAGTGAAACTCTCTTGCCGGGCAAACGTCAGAGTCTCCTTGGGTGGGGTCGGGTCAGGCTCTGGGGACCGACCACTGCGCAACTGGATCACCATCCTCCCATTGGAACTGACATAAAGGCCATCCCTTGCTGAAGGGCTGGTCTGGACTACCCGTCCTGGGCCATCTACTTCCCCAGTACCCACAAATGATTTCTTGGGGAAGGTGGTCTCCCCATTCTGATCACCAATGAAGAAAGAGGTGGGGACCAGCTCCCCAGGGGCCCGTGGTGAGCGCCGACCCCTGACCCATGCTAGATCCTCCTGCCGCTCTGTGCCTGGTTCTGGGCCTCGGCCGCCATCTGACCCACTGGCATCACTGAGACTATCAGGGTCTAGGTCTTCCTGGCCTATGAGGCAGTTTGCTGGCTCACTGCCCAGCTCTGGTGGCCCTGGGCCATTCCGCCTGGCAGCTTCAAGGCCTGCAGGGCTGTCAGCTCTATCACTGGGCAACTGAGGGAGCAGACGCCGCGTTCGCACAGGCAGGGGTCCCTCAGGCTCTGCGGTTCTGCGCCCAGGACCGTCCTCTGCAAATCACAAGGCCAACACAGTTAGAATGGTTGCAGGTTCTACATGCACACAGAACCCCAACCCTGTCCCAGGCCCAGGCTGAGACAAACTATGTCTATGGTGAAGACCTGGGGCCACCTCGGTATGGCCCCCAACCCTTACAGCAACTCTGGGTTTACATACCTGCCAAACCAGCATCTGCATAGCTGTCAGCCAGGCTAGCCCATCGGGAAACCCACTTCTGACCCCCAGGGGAACCTGGGACCAAGAGGCTCTGCAGAGACAAGGGCAAGAAAATACATCCCCAGCCTGGGAGGCACAAGCTCAGAACAGAAGCCAGGGGCCAGAGGAGAACCACTCATGCTACAGCTCCCAGAGACAACACCCTCTACAAAAGCAGACAGGAGGGCCCTGTGGCCTTCCCTAGCCCCGTGGGACCCCAATGTCACCACCAACTGGTCAGCTCCATCAGCGTATCAGGGCTCAGTCCCTTTTCTACCCTGACTCTTCCCAGGGTGGCTGACCAGCGTCATACCTGCTGCTCCATCTGGGGAGCCATGCCTGGTGTTCGGGAAGCAAACTCTTGCAGCAAAGCCATCCGCTGGGCCATGCCCCCATCACTGGACTCATCTTTGTCACCTCTGATGACAGGGCGGAAGGTAGCAGAGGACACCCTGGAGAGTTCAGGGGATTCAAACACCCCAAAAACCTGCCAAAAAGGAGAGAATGCCAAGGGTCAGAGGTGCCCGGATCTCCACCCCCACACAGATGTGAGCCCAATTATTCAGCTGGGCACGGTGCATAGGAAATAGGCTCCATTCTGACAAGGTAGGAGACAGAGCCCAGGGGCCTCCCTCCTCCAAGTCCTTGTGCCCAGCTGGGCCAGACACATGACTTGACAGCAACAGGCCAACATCTGGTTCCCCAACAGGACCCTGGAGTCCCTTCCCACCCCACAGCCCACTGGAGGGTACCACCTGACCAGACACCTTACCTGGTCGATCATCCTCCGAGCCTCCTCCACTTCTCGGTCTTGAGCCTCTGTCTCAATGGTGTATGTGCCTGCGTCACTAAGACTGTCATCCTCCTCCTGTTTACGTGCCTTGGTCAGCTGAGGGTCAGTGGGAGGCGGTGGGGTAGTTGAGGGGGTCACAGGGCTGGCTCCTCGGGGTGTCAACGGGGCGGGCAGCACCGGAGGCGTCTTCTCGGGGGCAGGTCTGGTGGCTGGGGAACTGTCCCGCACGCACTGGGCCATGAAGTCCTGGGCCAGGCGAGAGCGGCGCCCAACACTGCCGAAGGGGCGGGTGGAGGCCCGGGGGATGGGAGAAGTGTTGCCCAGCCGCTCCTCAGTCTTCTCTCGCTTGAGCGAGCTGGCCCTCTGTGGTCCTGAGCTGCTGCCAGTGGCACGGACTGAGACACCAGGACGGTCTCTGTCTGCAGTCCCAGGACCCCGGCGCTTGTCAGCCTTGGGGTCTACAGGTGGGGCGTGTGTAAAGGACTGTGAGCGTTTCTTGCGGGGTGTGTCCTCATCGAAGAACTCAATGACAAAGGCTTGCTGGTTATGCAGCAGCTCTTGAGGGTCTCTTTTGATTTGCCTCTGCAGCCGCACCTGCTCCCCACTGGCCTCCGCTGGGGCTCCAGACACCGAAGCAGTCTTGGCCAAGGGGTCCTCCGAGTCACTCTGTGTGCCATCCTCATGCTTGTGGCCTGAGAGAACCCTTACTCATCAGCATACAGCAAGCAGTCTTGGGGAGCCTCACTACCCCATGCCCACCGGGAATGGATCCAGGCTGACACCCAGGCGGAAGGAAGTCCCGCAGCACTAGGAGCCCAGTATAGGTGGCTCAGTGACTATTATTAGACACTAGACACTGCCCCTCATCTAGCTCCCCACACCCAGACCAAGCAGGCAATTCCCGGCTGATTCACTGGGAGTGAAAACCAGCCAAACCACCTGCCTGACACCTCACTGACAGGGAGTGTGGGGACAGACAGACCACCTGCCCGACACCTCACTGACAGGCGAGTGTGGGGACAGACAGACCACCTGCCAGCTTAAGAACATGCCCGGGCCGGTTGGCCGGTCAGCACTTACCCTTCAGAGTCCGAGTGTGCATAGGAAGGTCGCTTTTGGTGCTGTGGCGGTCATCCCCGGGGCCATCCCGGCGCAGCAGGCTTGGGTCGTTCTGTACCAGCCAGTCGGCCACCTTGGTTTCAGCTGAGACCGTCTCCGCAGGGGTGGTCTCCTTGCTGGGGGGCCGCCTCTGGCGCAGGGAGAACTTGGTGATATGGTCTTTGATCTTCACCTTGCCTGGACTGCAGTCATCGAACTCAATGGTGAAGGAGGCGTGGCTCTGCACCACAGGGGCCGTCCCACCACCACCTGCCTCCTGGTCTTTTGTGGGCACTTCCTGGGTCGGCACCTCGGGGAGCCTCAGTGGCTGCGGGGCTTCCTTTGTGGGGATCTCAAAGTAGCTGGGCTCACGTCTGAACGAGTAGTCTGGTGGCTCAGCAGGAGCACGGCAGCTGTCCAGCTCACCGTTTTGCTGTGCCAGGTCCTTGGGACGCTCTGTGGGGAGGGGTTCTCAGGCCAAGCCTTTTAAAAGCCACCCTGCTACCCTCTGACCCAGCCCTAGCAGGGGCACTGGGACTCACCTGGGTAGGGCTCCTCCTGGTGTCGGTCTTCAGCTGGTGTCCCACTGTCATCCTCACCCCACCAGGAGGGCTGCCCATACAGGGGTGTGCGGTAAGCGACTGCCTCTGCAGGGGAGTTCAGGACTTAGGTTGCTATGGCCTCCACTGTGAAGGTCTGGAACAGGGCCAGTCTGTGGGCCGGGCCCTGGCCTTCCCTCCCAGCTGGGACCTGCAGCTATTCAAGTTTTGGCCAGTTGTTGAACACTCTGGGCCTGTTTCCACATCTGTGGGTGAAGATGACCACTCGCCCTGCCTGGGCCTCTCGCAGTGGTGATGTAGGAAGGCTCCTGAGAGACGCAGTCCTGGGACGGCGTTCTCTGCCTTACAGTATACAAGGCAACAAGAGCCCATACACAAGGTTTGGCCTCTTCTAAGGTTCTACAAATGGCTCTGTCACAATGGGTAGCCCTGGGGTGAGGGCCACCACCATCTGAGTGGCCAATGTGACAGTTAGGTACATTTGTTTTAATGTTAGGATCTTCTATGTCTAGAAGTTGACATTCTATCTCCCATGAATCTAGATTTTCAGATCTGATTTGGGCAAGGGCAGAGTCCAGTGCCCCAGGGCAGGGCATCGGCAATGAGGTACAAACAGCCTTGTCTCCCATAAGCCCTTTCATTTCTGCTGGGTCCAATGGCCATCAGAATCTTACTTACTGACCCAGGTACTCACACCAGCAGGCAGCAAGAAGGTCTGAAGGTTAGATTACCTATCAGTCAGCAAGTGTCCCTGTAGAATGGAGGCTATACCTTAGTGTTTTGCGTATGTCTCCTTGTCCCCCAGGGACTCCACTCTTTACAAAATTACCATATGTTCCTTATACAAATGATGGGTTTCATTCCCCTGCAGCACGCCATACCCACTAATCTTTTTTTTTTTTTTTGGTTTTTTGAGACAGGGTTTCTCTGGCTGTCCTGGAACTCTCTTTGTAGACCAGGCTGGCCTCGAACACAGAAATCCGCCTGCCTCTGCCTCCCAAGTGCTGGGATTAAAGGCGTGCACCACCACGCCCAGCTACGCACTAATCTTATTCCACCATCTACACCCTTCTCCTGTTGGCCCCGACGGCCCGGTCCAAGGTCCTCTTTTCTTCACCTCATGCTGCCCTGTGGCGGTGCTCTCTAAGCCTGAGTGAGGCCCTCTAATGCGCCGTGCCCTGAGGACTTGCCCAGCTGGCTGCGCCTGCTGTAACCTCAGGGACAGCTCCAGGCCACTGCCACCAGCTGTGTGTACTCACAGCCTGGACACCGACAGGTGCTCGGAACAGGTCAGATGACCGTCTGGACACCTGCCCAGTCCCCGGCAGTCTCCACAAAGGTAAGCACAGGTTCAGGGTATGCCTGCATCTCAGCCCCACAGCAGCAGTACAAGATTCCACATGTTCGTACATGGGCTGACCCATAGGGCACAGTAGATGTTAGCCAAGGCTGGGGCAGCGAGCTGTCCTTGCTGATGCAGGAAGGACATCTAACTTGGTTTCCTGGAAGCACCTTCTTCCACCTACAACTCGCCCAGTCCAGCACTGCACCCCTCCTGGTGGGGTGAGGACCCAGCAGGACTCACATCTCCTGTCACGGTGCTATGCTATCTCTATGCCCACCACCCACCTCTGCAGTAGCCTATGAAATGTATAAGTCAGGTCTTACCTTGCACTCACCTACCCACCCACCCCAGCCCCAGGGACCATACGATCTGCAGAATCGGGCACAGATGCCTGACTTCAGCCAACCAAGACCTGCCTACCTCTGACCTGCTGCAGACCACAAGGGCTGGCATCTAGTGGTCCATTGACTGATGGCGGCCCTGGGATCCAAAAAAGTGGGCATGCAAGGGGAGGTATGTGCAGATACCCAAGACAAGCCTAGGACTAAGCAGGCCTGCGCCCTGACTCCTGAGCTGTGCTGTGAACTGGGGGCACAGGCTAGGATGAGGGATCCCATGGGATACAGAAAGGAAAGGTGGCAGACACGGGGGCAGGGGCAGACAGGGACAGGGACAGGAAGGCCTTGAGTGGCTTTGCATCTGTGCCCTTCCCCTACACATCCTGGCCCCCACACACGAGGCCTACCCACTCCGTGTCTTCGGTCGCCTTTCTCTGGCCTGGGTTGTGAGGACTCGCAGTAGGGTGTGTGGTCCGGCAGGGCATCACTCCTCTTGGGCGCAGAGACCTTGACGCTCACCTGCAGCTGGCTGGTGTACTTCTCATGCTGCGGGCAAGCATGCAAGGTAAGGGGTGCTGTACCTGCCTCGAAAACCCTTCCAGCCAGCCCCGCCTCTCCTCCATAAACAAATCTGACACTAGTCCGTCTGGGGAGGCAGCCGAGGGCCTAGGCCCCGAGGAGGGGAGGAAGCAGGCAAGTGTCACAAGAACAGAGCCGTCATCCTCCAGACCCCACCTGAAACGGGCCCTGGGGAGGGTAATGTACTCTATAATGTACTCTGCTCCCAGGGGATCTTGGCCTCCTATTAGGTGGCCCACCATATCCATTGCTTCCCAGATTTTGGGCTTTCTTCTGTATCCTATGCACTACCTAACTTGAAAGGTCCAAGGTTATAATTGTAGGCCTCAGAAGCTCCAACTGTTCCAGTAGGGCCAACCACTCACTCAGCCCAGGCCTCCCCAGCTGTCCCTACCATCTGTTGCGTATAAGTCTAAGGGTAATGACTACTTCTCACCTGCTGGACTGGGCCATCCAGCAGGACAGGCCAAGTGGCCCTGATTCATGGTACCTGCAGCTCGGGAGCCTGGGGAATGTGTCTGGGGGTAGACCAGAGCAGAAGCAGAGACTGGCAGGCTACTGGGCTCAGCCCTCCTCACACAGCCAGGGGTCGCAAAGCGTCCGTGACACTGACCTTGAGCGCTTCCTCCGGAACACGGTGCTGCACACGCTCTAACACGTACATGTTGGAATGTGGCCGTGGGTTAAGGAGAACGCAGAACAGGAGGAGCAGGAAGGACCTGTGGCTGCAGCACTGGAGTCACCAATGGTGAGTGGGTAGACTCCAAGACTCCTGGAGGTGGGAGGATCTTCTCAGGGAGGACCAATCATGCCCCAATGTACTCAAGAGCACAGAATATCCAGGCTTCAGAACTCAAGTCAAACCAGGACTCTGGGTCCCAAGTTCCTCAGTCCTTTGTGACCTCAGGCTGAGCTGAGGAAAGGCAGGCTGAGGCTAGGGGCAGATAGGCCCCTCCATCAGAGGGAGCCCAACCTCTGAGCCTGAGGGCCTCCGCTGTGACCTGATGGAGCCAAGTAGGGGCCCCCCCGAGAAGGATATCGTAGCCAAAGCGGACGACGTCGTTGAGCTTCAGGGTGACGTACTTCTGGTCTGGGATGCGCACGTCATTCACAAAGGTCTAAGGAGGAAAGGTGAGGGGGAGGAGGCTAAGCAGGGCTCCTTGCCTTCCTGTGTCCCTGGCTCACTGTCCTAGGAGCAGACCTCTTGGGTAGCAGTCCCTGCAGGGCCCAAGTTGGGAAACCTGACTGCAACTGGGGTCAGATGCCCCAGCGGTCCTCCACAGTCCAGTGGCCTACTGAAACAGGGTCCTGGGATGGACCACCTCTGATTAGTGAAGAATGAAACATGTCTAGGTAGGACAGATGCACGAAGCCGCAGAGAGCCCATCCCTGTCCTTCTATGCCATATCCGGCTCCTCACTGTTACAGCCAGGGCCTCCTCCCTTCCCTAGTCCCGATGGACCAAAGTAAAGGACACGCTCCCTTTCCCAGGTGGGGCGGGCACAGCTCGCTGCTCTCTGGGGGAACCATCTCCTAGCACTGTGCCTACCTAGCCCAATAAAGAACTGGCCTCGCTAGTTGAGGAAGGCCTCACCTTCAGCCCGTGGGGGGCTCTGGACAGGTTCCTGGAGGCATGATCATGGCTGGGGTGGAACTGAGCAAGCACCCAGTACACTCACCCCATTGAGACTGCCCAGGTCCTTCACCCAGTGCTCGTCACGGTCCTGGTCGTAGTTGATGACGGCGTGCTGCTTGTCCACACTACGGGACTGGAGGGAAAAAAGTGACCCTCAGGTGCCCAATCCCATGATGCAATGCATACTATAACCCTTGGGACTCAAAGCTCCTGAGTCCCCTGTCCTGTGACAGTGCGCAGTCAAAGCCACCCAGCTGTTACAGTGAGCCACGGGGCTGTGCAAGCCACCAGGGCCACACTATGGCACCACCTTCCACAAGCACCCGCCCCAGCATCGTTTCCAGAGCACTGGTCAGGGTGGGATGGCATGCGAACCCTGTAGTCACCTGAGACAGGCTGTCCCCTCCCGAGGGCCCTGGCCCAGCCCATGGGAGCACACAAACCTGAGTGAAAGCCACATACAGCCAGCCGATAGCACAGACTTACAACCAGCCTCCCTGTCCAGCTCCCACTGCCCCACCCCTGCAGGGCTTGGCATGTGCTTGCTCATGCTTGAGCGCAGACACTCATTTCAACACACATGTGGTTCTTCACTCCAAGTCGTTCTCACCTTTCCTGGCCACCAACCTGCCCGGGGCCCCTCCCAAGGACAGTCACGAAGCTCTGCACATGGCTGAGCCCCCAGAGTCTATGCCCAAGACAGAGGTGGGAACAGGGTTGTGCTGCTACTAGCGTGGGGCCATGTCATGGGTCTGTAAGGCGGTGCAGGCGCCTGCACCACTGCCCACTGCCTGTCTCTCCCCATAGCACACTGCAGGCAGCAGTGGTGTCTGCCTGGCCCCTCTCCCTGCCCCGAGCTCAGCCTAAGAGAGGACGACAGCATCAACCAACTCAGGGAAGCCACTGAGCTGGGATGAGCCAGGCGGTGCCTTCCAACCAGGGAGGCTCACCTCCGGGCACACTGCTGACAGCCTTTGCTGCAAGACCTGCAGCCGGTCACGTGGGGGCTCTCAAGCTGCCCACCACTACAGCCCGTCCAGCCTCTCTTCCCTTCAGGTACCATCATCATGCCCTTTCCCCAGCAACAGCTGATCCATTTTGGGGCGCACCCTCCAGGTCCAGGCATGTAGTCGAGACAGGGAAGATGACCGTGAGCTCCGGCCCAGGCCCACCTCTACTTCGAGCTCCCAGCTTGGCAGAGGAGACTCTATTTCTAGCCTATGTAGAGGAGGTATTATGGAAGATCCTAAAGACGGGGCCGCGGCAGGGTGGGTTCCAGGTGGGCCTTGGCCGAGCCTCTGTGTCCCATAGCCACTGCCGCCAGGGAATAAGCACCCAGCAGCCTCATGGTGATGGGCTGTAGTGAAGGTGGGTTCTGTCCGGGTCAGAAGCGGCCACACCTCATCCTGTCAGGGCCCTCAGTTCTTTCTGGAAGTGAGTGAGATATAAGGATTATGTAATGGGAAGGGAGGTGTCCAGGGGTGGCAGTGTCTGGGGGTGGCTATCCTTCAGCTGCCTCTTCCAGTGTAGCCCACATTTCACTAGGGATAGACATTAAGATCCAGCCTGCTCAATGTCTCCCTGTCTGTTTCCCCGGTTCCCAGTCTAGTTCACCTGGTCCCAAAGCCACAGGTCTCTGACATGGTGTGTCTTTGACCTTGAGATGGCCAGCTCCATCCCCAAGGCCCATCCTGGGCTGGTCCAAATTTCTTCCCTATAGCTGTACCTATAGATACCTCCTTCCTCTGGCCTCAGGGGCACAGGAAAGGGCCGGTCCAGATATCATTTCACTTGTTCACCAAATCCTAGCCCATACCTATCCCTGTGCACGAGCCAGAACATTTCAGACCCTACCAGACTTAAGGGATCATGGGGCAAGAAAGACCATCTGCTTCAGGGAAGCTCAGACTCAGGGCCAGAGGCCAGAAGGATCAGGACAGCCCTGGGCTCTGCCTGTCTGAGGTGGGTGAGACAGTGGCAGTGTGGACTAACTCCTGAAGCACTTCAGGCTGACCCTTCCAGGCGGGAGAGCTTCTTGCCTGAAGCTTCATACACCCTGCACTTGAAGGCCACCTCGCCCACTCACCCTGGACACCTTAGGCACTTCAGCCATTCCTACCCTCCAGGATCCTTCCAGGAATGCCTATCCAGCATGCCCCTGGCCATTCCTAGGGGTATACACTCTGCTATTTCTATATTCAGCAGGTTTCAGTCTACATTCAAAACATGCTCTCTCCCACCTCAGCCTGGCAGTCTTGCTGTCATCCCAACTTTGCCCAGTCCCGAGTAACTGCCTAAGCCCCCTAGGCTGGCATACTCAGAGCCCCAAGGCCCTGGCAGCCTCTCTACACTTCCTTCTCTAGGTCAGGCCGGATAGGCTCTGGTCAAACCACACCCTCCCCTAGCCTAGAACCCAGCCTTCCTCTCCCCACAGGATTACTCCTACCCTGACCTATTTCCAAAACCTCTGACTTGACACAAGGTTCCCCTGATTCCTGGTGGGTTTGTAAGCCCGGTGGGAGGGGTTCCTTAGACCATCTCCTGACAAGTCCCTCAAACTACACAAGAGGAAGAATCAAGCTGCCTCCTGGCCACCCCAGGAGGAAATTTCCAGTCACCAACACCTAAAGACAAGTAATAAAGTTTACCAGCCACGCCCACATGCTCAAGAGGTAGAAGCCAGCCCAGTTAGGAGAGAAGCTCTGGGCCCAGCACTCAGGGCTAGACTCATCCAGGGACTGGAAAGGAACACCGTGAGACAGAGTGGACAAACACAGTCTCGCGAAGCAGCCTGAAGGGCATCAGACACACACTGGAGGAGTAGTTAATAACCTGTGCTTACTTAAAATGTTAAAATGGCAGGCTTCTAAAATTCACGCCTGGCACCCTGTCCTGCTATACTGACCCTGGCAGTGACCACACCCAGAGCTCTGGGCATGCCTTCCTGCCAGCTCATCACCACTGCATAACCATAGCTGAGATACAGGCACCCACAGCAGCGAGCTGAACCTGCTATGTGAACAGGGCCTCTCCTCGGCTCGTCAGCTCTGGGATGTGCTTCTGGGTTAGGGGGTCACACATGGCCAAAGAGCAGACTAGGAGGAGGCAAAAGCCAGCTCTCCATAAACTAACAGCACATGCATGCACATATATCATATATAACATATTTTAAGAAAGCACCTAGCCGGGCAGTGGTGGCGCACGCCTGTAATCCCAGCACTCGGGAGGCAGAGACAGGCGAATTTCTGAGTTCAAGGCCAGCCTGGTCTACAGAGTGAGTTCCAGGACAGTCAGGGCTACACAGAGAGACCCTGTCTCAAAAAACCAAACCAAACCGAAACAAAACAAAAAAAAAAACACCTGCAGGCACCTCATGTGTGCACACATGTATATGATATATGCATGTGCTCACATTTACATAATATATCACATCATTCATGGGTGCTGGCTCTGTGCCAAGTCTGTTCTGGGCGTACTGAACAAACCGCTGTCCCTGAACAGCACAGTCCATTGACAGCATGTGGCTATTGTTGATGGCTGTGCCCCAGAACACAAACAAAATGTCTCTGGCCCCTCTGCCTGACTTGATTCAAACCACAGCCCCACTGTAACACTGCTGAGGCTCCCGACTCCAGCAGCTGCCCTTCTGTCCTCCCATAACCAATCCTCTCTACTCTGGAGCCTCCAACTCCTTCTCGGAGATCCTTTCCGCACAACCCTGTGGACACCTCCCCTGCTCCCTGCCCATCACTGCTGAGGTGGCTGGTCACGCCTAGGCCTCCAATCCCACCCACAGTGGCATCTCCCCATATTTCTCCTCACATAGGGATTGGAGCAAGATGTATTACTGAGGCTGGCCAAGGGTGCATGCCTCCACAGAGGAGGAGCTGGGAGCCGAGATGAACGGGAGCTGGCCTCGGGTGGCGATGGTCGAGATAAAGGTACAAAGGTGGATGCAGAATCCGACCCTGAAGATCAAGGGATGGTGTAAGGTGTGGTTGGAGAGCTCTGGAGACCCCCAATACTGGGAAGGGAACTGGGGTAGCGCTGGCTCCTAGCAGAGATGTAGGTAGAGGGGACAGAAGATGATGACAAGCCTAGGCTCTTTTGAAAGGTCCCAGGGCAGTCATGGAACAGCCCAGATGCTGGGGTCAGGGTAGGTATAAATGATATGTAAATCCTCTGGCTGCAAGCAGCCAAGAACCCAGAGAGACTAGAGGGGCACCAGGACAAGCCTTGGGGCTTCTTAGTAGGAGAGGCTACACGGAGAGTGAGTGTCTAGAACTAAGCAGAAGGATAACAGACACCAAGAGGGTGAGAGGAAGGGGTGGCCTGAACGAGGGCCAGCTGGGTAGGGCGGGGCAAGGCCTACTGCAGGGGTACTAGGAGGGGGTTCCATTCTGTTCTCCTTCTATGCCTGCATGGCCTCCCAAGCCTCAGCTAAGGTAGTGTGTAAAAGAGAGACACCCCTTCCTACATTATATCCCTCGGGGACAGAGAGGACAGAAATGTAGCCACACCCAGGCCAGGGGCTACCCAGCATGGAAAAACTGCTGTGGCTCCACCACTAACAGGCCCAGAAACTAAGAACCTGACCCCAAATCTGCTCCATGTACTAAGACCCCTGAGTAGGAGACCTGGTGGAACTGCCAGGCCAGATCCAGGCAGGGGGAGCAGAGCCTGCTCTGGGTTCCCAGCACTCCAGGCTCACACCAGCTCCTACTATGGTGTGGCCTGCTCCATGGAGCCATCCTGATAGCCCTGGGGAAGATAACAAAGCCACTGCCAAGGCCATGCCTGTATGTGGACCACACCATGAGGGAACAACCCAGCTAGCTAAGGCTAAAAGGCTCAGAACACAGCCGGGAACTCGCACCTGTCCCACAGATTGTATGCTTTCAAATGACTAAGAGGCATCCAAAGCTAGTTCATTCTTCATAAAACCAATACCCATAAAGAAGTAAGCTTCCTGTGCATCTCCCAGTCTCTGCACTCTTCCCAACTCGGTAAGCAAGGCCGCATTGCACAGCAGAAACTGCATGGCCCACACAGCCCTTTACAGGACAGATTTTTTTTCTTTTTTTTTAGTTTTTTAGTTTTTTAGTTTTTTAGTTTTTTTGAGACAGGGTTTCTCTGTATAGCCCTGGCTGTTCTGAAACTCACTTTGTAGACCAGGCTGGCCTCGAACTCAGAGATCCACCCGCCTCTGCCTCCCGAGTGCTGGGATTAAAGGCCAGCGCCACCACGTACAGGACAGATTTGACTTGGCTCCCCCTACAGAGTCCTGAAGGGACAGAGGTCTGTGCAGGGAACCTAGGAGTCTCCCAGCAGGAGGAGCAGTTGGGTTTTTGTTTAGATGAAGTTCTCCAGATACCATCTGGAGAAAATCCAGGCTCAATCTAACTTGTACTATGACAAAATGCCTTAGACGTGGAATTTATAAGTGGTACTAAGGGGTGGGTACAGATGATTAAGGTGCCAAAGACAGGCAATTTCAAAGGCAGCACCTTCTGGCTGGATCCCCACTTGGCATAAGGAGTGGGCAAATTGCCCCAGACATCTTTTATAAAGACTCTGTCCTGGTGAGTTTTTGTTAACTTGGCACAAGCTAGAGTCAAAAGGGAAGAGGGGTGTCAGCTGAGAAAACGAACCCATCAGATTCCCTGCATACGAGCCTGGCACACAGTCTCGATTGCTAATTGATAGGGGATGACCCAGCCCACTGTGGGTAATCCCACCCTCGAACAGGTGGTCCTGAGTGGTAAAGAAAGTGGGCTGAGCTAGCCATGAAGGGCAAGCCAGTGAGCAGTGTTCCTCTATGGCCTCTGCATCAGCTCCTGCATCCAGGTTTCTTCCTCTCATGAGATATTAGTAAAGTAACATAACCCCCATCCCTCTCAGGTTGCCTTCAGTCATGGCTTTTATCACAACAACAGAAACATAAGATACCCTTTATTCCCACACACAAGGACCTTCATATCCCTACCTCTTTTTTTTTTTTTTAAGATTTACTTATTTATTATATGTAAGTACACTGTAATTGTCTTCAGATACTCAAGAAAGGGCATCAGATCTCATTACAGATGGTTGTGAGCCACCATGTGGTTGCTGGGATTTGAACTCAAGACCTACGGAAGAGCAGCCGGTGCTCTTAACCGCTGAGCCATCTCTCCAGCCCATATCCCTACCTCTTAATATCATCCCACAGCACGTAACCTTTGAGGAGCATAAACTCTCAGAAAGGCACAGTGCAGGTTGTGCTAGCCTCAGAAGGGTCCATCAAGGCTGGCTGTCCAGCTGCCTGGGCTCAGTTCCTGCTCAGCCTACTCCCAGGAACCTCACATACCCCAGGAGTGTGCAATGTGGCAATACAGTACACATGGGGTTAATAAGAACAAAGAAGACCCATTCAGGGGCACTAGGCTGTGGCTTTGTCCCTTAGCTGAATCAGATGAGTCCCATGTCCTTCTCAGGGTCCCATGATGGGACATGGAGCTCAGAGACTTGAAGCTAGGATTCTAAACTCTATGCTGAGGTGGAAGCCCGATTCATTTGTACCCCCAGGCCAGGATGGACCCTGTATGTCAGCACCCCAACCCTACCCTTTGTTCCCAAGCCAGAGAGACATGAGCCCTAAGAAACCCAACTCAGGCTCTGAAACCCAGGTGGCCCAGCCATATCACCCTTTCTAGCCCAGGAAAGGGACCCATCCTGTCAGGACACAGGAGAAAGTCACCGCGCTATCCACCATCTGGACACATTTGGGAGAAAGACCTCCAGGACAACCCTCAGGCAAAGCCGATGGCAATGCAGTAAGGACATAAATGAACCACCTGTCAGTGCTGTCCAAGATCCTCAGCTCCATCTGCACGGGACACCCCATCCTTCCTGGAGCCCTGGCACTTTCTTGTCAGAAGTAGGTCTGACAGGAAGGAGCAAGAGCCCAGACCGGTGCTCACCCTACTCCTGTCCACCTGTGGGTCTGGGGCCCAGGTAAAGAGGGGTCTCTTCCTGGCTTTGAGGTCCCTGAACCACCTGCCCAATGTTCCCACTCACCTGCAACATGAGCTCACATTCATCACGCCCCACGAAGATGAGTTCACGCGGGAGCCGGTGGCGGGTGCCACTGCTGCTCACCAGGAACCAAGATGTGACGCTCATCTTGGCACTGAGGAGGCCTGCCTGGTCCTGTGGGGAGAGGGTCAACGCTGGAGTTTCCCAGCCTGGACTTCGGACCCCTGGATAGGCACAAGGCCAGCACAGACCTGCTCCTTTAAAGACCCATGGCCACAGCCTCAGGATCTCCTTTGTGCTCCAGGCCCTACATCCCTTTTCTCTCTAGGTGACTCTGGCCGTGCTAACCAAGTGCAGACCCACGTCCATGTGAACTATGAGAAAGAGTGCCAGGTAGTACCCAGCATGGCCTGCGGAGGGCTCCAGGTTATACACCCTTACTAGAAGGTTGCTTCCCACAGCAAGCCACTCTGCAAATCCTGGGGCATGACAGAAGTCTCCATCCCTGGAGAGCCCAGTACAGCATAAAATCCAAGCCTTGTTCTCACACAGGAATTAGCTTCAAGGGCAAAGCGTGAACCCAAGCTTGGGCCTGGACAGTGGCTCTGTGCAGGCAAACTGTCCAAGAGGGCAGTCTGGAGCTCCTGAGTCCTGGTGACTCACAGTCTAGTTATACTGTCAAGAACAACTGGAGTGTCTGAGGCATGGCACTGGCCAGGTGGCTGCCACCTGGATTTGAACCCTCATACTTTAAAACAGTGTGTGTGTGTGTGTGCGCGCGCGCACACACACACACACACACACACACACACACACGAAAGTGAAAAGAGAAAGCAATAGAAGGGATATAACTAAGAGTCAAGTGGAAGACTTGTCACAGGTAAGAAAGGGAGCAGTGTGGGGCAGGGGAAGCAGAGGTGAAGGCAGGACCACAGCATGCAGGGATTGGAAGCTGGATGAGCAGCAGAGAATACAGAAAGACTCTGGGCCCCCATAGGGCTGGTCAGGTGGAAGCCATCTGACACAGGAACAACTCCACATGGCCCACAGGGCCCACCTTCATCTCTCTGGAAGTGTGAACACACACACACACACACACACACACACACTGGAGGTCACACTAGTCCTCTTAGGGACCAAGCCCTGTCCTGCAATGCCCAGGAGCCATGCCTAGAGACATCAACACTGAGCTGCTCACCCAGGTCTCGGGTCCCCTCGGAGTTAAGCAGCAGGCAAGAACACAGGCTCTGCACATCTGTGAAGGCCCATAGCACTCCTTCAGGAAGCAGGAGGAAGATAGAGAAAAGAAAACTGCTCTGAGGTCCCCTTTCCTTAGGGCCCAGCTTGAGAGGCAAGGGCTAAAGGGACAAGATTCCAACGCTCTTGCAGCCTCTAGGCCCTCACTGGGTATCCATAGCCCTAACTCCCAGAAAGACCCAATCCTACTGGCAAAGGTGTCAGGGCTATAGAGGGAGCCTCCCCAGGCCCCAGACCCAGGGCGTCCCTGAGCCTCCCAGCCCCACCCAGCCTGGATGTCTCCCACTCTGACATCACCTGCTGTCATCTCACTGTGGACAGCAGGCACGGGGACACCCTTAGAGGAGAGGGAGGCCAAACCCCAGAGCCTGGTCATGGGGTGACCACTGCCACCGCCAGTCCAACTTGGAAAGGCTTCGGAGCCAGGGCTTGCTGGAGGAGGTTTGGGGCTAGGCTAGCCCGGCCATCGTTGCTAGGAGGGAGAATAATAAACACCCCAAACTTGTCCCCTCAGCCGCGCCAAGCAGAAGAGCCACCACCCGAAGGTGAAAGAGGAGGTGGCGATGCAGATGCTGAGAGGCAGTGGGAGGCAGGGAGCAGCCCCGTGGCTGAAAGGAGCAGACAGAAGGAGGTCCCCTCCCGGCCGCGGACAGCCCAGAGGAGGCAGAGAAAGCAGGGAGACGGTGGCGGCTAAAGGGAAAGGAGAGAAGAGAAGGAAGACGGAGGGAGAGACCGCAGAAGGAGGGGGGACCGGGCACCCGGGAGGAGGCCGGGAGGCGGGCAGGCGCGTCAGGCCCAGAGGGGGAGGGAGCGGCGTTGTATCCTGAATCAGCGCTGGCCCTGCCCGGGCGGGGACCCGGCGCCCAGGTCTACCAGCTCGGCAGGCCGCGTAGACATGCGCGGGACCAGGCCTTGTCGCCGGTGCCAGGCGGCCCCTCCCGGGCGCGCGCAGACATGGGCAGCATCGGCAGGCACTGGCCGGGCCAGGTGTGCCAGGCCCTCGCCCAGCGCCCTCCTCAACGTCGCTTTTGTCCAGGCCCGCCCGCCCCGGTGTGGCCCGGAGGTACGCAGGTGCCCCGTTGGAGGCCCTGCCGCCGTGAGCGCAGGGCTGGCGCGGCCCCTCCTGGGTCCTACCTGTGCTCCCGCCAGGCCCGCGGCTCGCCCGCCGGGACGCTGCCCGGCCCAGCCCGGCCCTCCGCCCGCCCGGCCGAGCGCTGGGCGGGGCCGCCGCCTAGGACATGCCCGGCGCGGCCCGCACGCTGGCGGCAGCCCCGGCCGAGCCCACGGGCAGAGCGCCGGACCGCGGCCTCGCGCGGCGGGTCCCCTGACGTCTGCGGCGACACGCTCCGCCCCGGCGCGCCCCGCCCCCGCGACGCCCCGCCCCCCGGAAACCAGGTTAGGGCGGGCCAGCCTCAGCAGGTGAGCTCCCGACTCAGCAGCGCCGCCCCAGAGGTTGCGCGCGGCCCCTTCCGTTCCGTCTACCCGTCCCGGCGCACCGGATCGGGCAACCAGGAACCGGCGATCACCTTTGTCCCCGGCCCAGCCCGGGGCCGCGCGTCTCCCCCACCCTGTACACCCAGACCCCCTTCTCTCTGGCGCTGGCTCTCCCAGGGTAGCGAGACAGGGCGTACCGCTGCCCAGCGTCCCGTCCCAGAGCCGAATAGTTAACACTTAACCACATTCCAGAAGCCCCGGCTCCAGCCGCTCTCCCAACCCCAACCTTTGGCCTTTCAGTCCAGTGGAGGGGTGCAGGGCGAAGGAAGTAGGATGGATCCCAGAGGCCTGTGCGTCCAGCTGGGTCTCTTCCTCCTGCGCCCTCAACGTTGCAGGACAGGCCACGGACTCGGGACAGGATGGTGGGCACAGACACCAACCTACCTGGATGTCACAGTGGGCTGGACGGGGAGGGGCGGGGAACTCCGAAGGCGCTCCCAGTTCCTGAGGTAAGTTCTCACTGGCCGCTAGCTGGTGCCAGGTGCAACAATGGAGGTATCAGGTGTCCCTCTAGTGCCAAGAGGGAAAGGATTAGCGTGGGGCGGAGCGGCTTTGCAGAGTGGTGGAGGGACTGCTGTTGAGAGCGCATTCCTGCCTTCCCGTTGAAGGGTACTAGTGAGGGCCTTGGCGGAAGTGGAATGCAGAGCAGAACTCCAGGCCTTTGAGTGTGCTCTATTTATCCTGCTGGTACAGGAGCTACGTGAACCCAATCCACCCCACCCAGGCTCCACAGCCTGCGGGCACAGTTGCCCATCCCTGCTCTGTAGAAGGAGGTGGAAGGGGTTCTACACAACCGGAGAGTAGAGGCAAGCCCGCCAAGAAGAGACGGATAGGAGAAGCTTCATGAGAATGTGCCAGGTTGTTGGGCCGTGCGCCCTTATAGTACAGGCCCAAGTGGGGGAGCCTGGCTTGCGGTATGGACAGAGGAGGAACCTGTAGCCTCGTGACCGACTTTGGATGCATTCCCAAGGACAGTGGGGCACAAGAGATTTGTGCCAGCTGAGACCTGATGAGATGAAGGCCTTGGAGAGAGCTCTAGATGTCTATGTGGGCGAAGGGGAGTACTTTGAGGGGGAGGCCAGGACTCCAGGGAGAGGCCAGGAGCTGAAAAGAGATGGAGGCAGAGGAGAGGTGGGCAGGGCGCACTTGCCAGGTACTGGAAAGAGGAGGGCTGGGTACTTTCCTGTTTTCCTATCCCATTCGTCCTTGCCGGGGTTGTTAGCCCCAGCCCCAGCTTCCAGGGAGCTGTGTAGGGATTTTCCAGCCCCTTCCCTAGTAGACCGAGACTGTCCTGCTTCTGAGCCCCACCTCCTGAACGAGGCTCTCCCATTCTCTTGGCTCTGGAAACAGCCCTTTCTCCAGTGGCTTCACTGGCTTAGCTTAGCTACCCCTTGCTCACTCCTTAGTAATGGATGTTTATAAACGTTATTATTATTATTATTATTATTATTATTATTATTATCTATTTGAGACTTTTACCTGGGTTGTGGCTCCTTCCGAGGTGAAGGACACGAGATGAAGGAATGGTGTCCTGGGTTCTGACTGAGGGCCCTGCGAGCTGTGCAGCTGTCATGGGGTCAGTATCCTTAGACTTGAGGGCAGGGTTGGAGCGGGGTGCTGCTTACTGGAAGGGGCGGGGCCAAGCACGCCCGAGGGACTTGAGCAGTAGCTTTGGGATCTGAAGGCAGATCTAGCTTCAGTCATCATCAAGTAAGGGTGACACTTAAGGCCACTGAGCCAAGAAGCTTCCTCTAGTTCAAACTAAGAACACACAGACCAAGTCAGGAAACCCAATGTGTGGTGCCTACCCTCTCCACAAAGTGACCGAGTAAACATAACCACAGGCTTGAGAGGCTTTTCATGTCTTAGTTTGGTTTCTGTTGGTGTGAAGAGATATCATGACCACAGTCACTCTTACAAAGGACAGCATTTCACTGGGGCTGGCTTACAGCTTCAGGGGTTTAGTCCTGTGTTGTTGTGGCAGGAACCGTGGCAGCAGACAGGCAGGCATGGTGCTGGAGAAGGAGCTGAAAGCTCTCAGGTCTTGATCCACAGGCAGCAGAAGGAGATTGTCACACTTAGACTTGAGCTTATAAAACCAGCTGCACACAATTCTGCCACACTCCCTATGGCCAAGCACTCAAATACGCGAATCTGGGGGGGGGGGCACACTTATTCAAACCACCATCGTAGACATGTCTAAAACAAACACACGAGGCCAAGAAGCACATGAAGAAAGTGGACACCTCTGCTGATCACTCCAGAAGTGTAAATCAGAAGCACAGTGAGAGACCACCTCATACTTCTCAAGATGGCTGCCACACACGCAGAGCAATTACAGAGGAGGGCGTGGAGGAGTGGGGGCCTTCGTGTGTAAGGTGGTTCCGTTTCTACAGAAATGACAGAAAATTTACACTTCGCATGTGCTCCTGCAATCACTCTTCTGGGTAGTTACCTAAAAGAACTGGAAGTTCAGGCATGAACAGGCACGCGCGCGTGCACACACACACACACACACACACACACGCATGCACACGCATGCACGCACACACACATGTCACCACATTCTTGGGGCTTTTGAAAGGCTCAGAAACAATAAGAGTAGGAAGTGTGTAGAGAAATGGCCAGGCTTCAGAGGGCCTTGGCTGTTGAGAGAAAAGGAGCCAGCACAGACCAAGCTGCTCTGACTGGCGCCTAAGGGAGGGGGTCTGTCCTTAAGAGGAGTCTGTCCTTACTTGTTTGCTGGGGCAGTTAACAGCTGCCATCATTTTTGCCTGAAGACTCGGGGCCTCAGGAGTATTGGGTGGGGTGGTGGAGGAGGAGGAGGGTGTTACCAGAACTGTAGCTGCTAATACTGTGCTAAAAGGGGAGGTCCCTCACGACCAATGCGCCTCCTTGAGGGGCAAACAAAGATTAAGGTGAAAGCAACAAAGCAGAAGGTGTCAAATCTTTTCATCTACTCCAGCAACCCATCACACATATTCGGATCCAAAAGTCAGTGTTTTCAGGAACAGCCTTTGGGTCCCTGGAAAGTAAGCCAGGGGACCGTTGTCTCAGCTCATGGTCTGAGAGATTACTTCTGACGTTATGGACACCAAAACCGACTGCCCAGCTGTGTGACTCCCAGACTTAGCGACTTTTAAGCCAGCTGAGAGCAAATGAAGCAAATAAAGGAGTTTTGGGGGGTCCCATATATATATATATGTATTTTTTTTCCAGAGATAGCTACACAGCACGTGGATGCTCATGTCTCTGACTTGGAATGGCTCAATGGTTTGATTTTTTTTTAAGATTTATTTATTTATTATATGTAAGTACACTGTAGCTGTCTTCAGACACTCCAGAAGAGGGCATCAGATCTCATTAAGGTTGCTGGGATTTGAACTCAGGACCTTCAGAAGAGCAGTCAGTGCTCTTAACCACTGAGCCACCTCACCAGCCCCCTTGCTGTAACAAGATCCCTGATACAAACTATTTAAGGGAGGAGAGATGTAGTTAATCACTTCTCTCTTCTCCTAGCCTACAGAAAGTGACCTCACTGGGCAAGTTGTCTCTGTTTAGTTCATCCTTGGTGTGCCCTCACAGACACTCCCATGATGCACCTTTCCAAATCTCTCCTAAATGTGTGCTGTATGTGCAGGCACGTGTGTGCGTGTGTGTGTGTGTGTGTGTGTGTGTGTGTAGGCCCCTGGGGAACCACGGGTGTCATCTTCAGGAACAGCGTCGAATTTTTTTTTTTTTTTTTTTTTTTTTT
>NC_034596.1:106734734-106736744 GCF_900095145.1 Mus pahari | reverse complement strand
CTCCGTGAGTTCAAGGCCAGCCTGGTTTACCTGGTAGGTGCAAATTCAGCCTGAGCTGAGAAGTAAGATCCTGCCTTAAAGAAGGAGCAAGAAAATGCATGCCTGTGTGCCTGGCATTTTTATGTGGGTCCTGGGGATTCACTCAGCTTGGGTCCTCATACTTGGTAATTCAAGCACTTTACCAACAAAGCTCTCTTTAAAAACAATTTATTGTTTTTGTAAATTCTTTTATGTATTTAGGTGTTTTGCCTGCATGTGTGTCTCTGCACCACATGCGTATGTGATGCCTGCAGGGGCCACAAGAGGGCATCAGAGTCCCCAGAATGGAAGTTACAGACAGTTGTGAGTGGCCACAGACCTGCTGGGAATTGTGTCCTAACTTCAGAGCCATCTCTGCAGCCCTGAGCGCTCTTCTTTTTAATAGCACTCTCCTTCAGGCAGCCATGCCCTCCTCAGCCCATTTCACACGCACGAACCTCTTTTCTTGGCAAAGTCACTTTTCTCTAAGCCTTTCCTCACTATGTTTTATTCTGGTTTCTCAAAACTTGGCTGCAAGCAGTTTTATAGCACAACCTGAATTCTGGACTATCCTGAAACTTCCTCCAGCAGTGTGTCACCTTTAAAGTCTCATTCCATCTGCACGTGTACTACCACAGAAAAGTTCCTCCCTGGGGCTAGAGAGATGGCTCAGCAGTTAAGAGCACTGGCTGCTCTCCTGAAGGTCATGAGTTCAATTCCCAGCAACCACATGGTGGCTCACACCCATCTGTAATTGGATCTAATGCCCTCTTCTGGTGTGTCTGAAGACAGTGACAGTGTACTCATATATACATAAAATAAATAAATCTTTAAAAAGAAAGAAAGAAAGAAAGAAAGAAAGAAAGAAAGAAAGAAAGAAAGAAAAGTTCCTCCCTGTGACGTGACACGTGTGGCCTCTACTCCAATTCCCAAGGCCTCATGTCCACATGAAGTGTCTGTGTCCACCTTTTATTAGTGCTCTACTCTTGAGCTCCTACTGAAATTACCCACTGGGTTTTGCTTATCATATTCTAGACCATCTTTAACCTGCTATGTTTGCCAAGGTCCCCTATAGTGCAGAACTGACAGTGCAAATGTGTATTCCAAAGGGAATTTATTCTACTGGCTTACCCAGCACAGACTGAGTAATCTAACAATGGGAGCAGCGTACAGGAGATGCTGAGAGCCCAATATCTACCCAGTCCACGGGACTGGATGTCTAAGGAGTCCCAGTCTGGTACTGGAGGCCTGGAGGACTCCTGGAGAGCTGCTGATCTTCAGTCCATATTGAACACCTGAGAAAGCTGGATTCTGATGGGAGCAGCAATGGTAGGCACACTCACCAGCAAGAAGGGAAGCCAGGCAGATTTTTCCCTAGTGCCTCATTACATCTGGGCTGCTGTCAGAAGGTGCCAGCTACTCTATGGAAGGGTCATCCTGCCTCCCTCAGTCCTTCCAGGAAACACCCTCACGGACAGACTGAGTGTCTTTTAGTTGATTCCAGATCCAAGCAATTTGACAAGTTTAACCATCACACCTGGACCCCTAAACTTTCCCCAAATCCTTCCACAAAGCAGTTCCAAAGGCTCTTCATCACATGGTCAGGTAGTCATAGCAACAACTCCTGTTCTTGACAGTTACCCCATTGCTGGTACCAACTCTATGTTAGACTTTGACTCTGTGTCACAAGGCCTTGAGGAAAGAGGAAGGAAGCATTTGTTTCAGCCTGGAGTGGTGGAGGATGTGATGGAGCAGGTATCTGTGCTCATGGAGCCCTCCTCACACTCTTTCATCTGCCACGACCTCGGCCTATTGGGTGCCTGCCACATCCACAGTACCTCTCTCCCCTTAGTAAATCCTCTCCCGAAAGTCTCTTACATACCCAGGGTTTTACAATTCTCTAAAGCTTTTCAAACCAATCCAATTAACACCCATCACAGTATGTTATATATATTTACTATCAAAGTGAGGAGGAGGAGGAGAAGGAGGAGG
>NC_034596.1:106728231-106733616 GCF_900095145.1 Mus pahari | reverse complement strand
TCCTTTGGTGATCAACAGCAGTATGGAAATGTAAGCCAAATAAACCCTTTCCTCCCCAACTTGCTTCTTGGTCATGATGTTGTGCAGGAATAGAAACCCTGACTAAGACACATACATACTACAAGTTATTAAATGCTGTTAAACCTATATGTTCTTAGAAGCCACTTGATATTACCCATGATTAGAGAACTGCAGACTGGTGCTATCGGGGAGAATATGTCAGACTTGTGGATGGAACACACACCTCCAACTGCTAGCAGGAGTATGAGGTAGAAGTAGAGAGAACCTTCGTTGAGAGAAGAGGTGAAATGTTCTTTGGGTGTGGACACAGGGGGGTATAGCTTCCCTCTCTTGCTCAGAATATTCCCCTGTATTCTTCAGGAGAAAATCAGGAGGTTAGGGGTTCCCCAAGAAATGAGACAGGGTCAAGGGGGTGTGCAGCAGGTCATTTGGACTTCAGGGATAAGGCACTATGGCTTCAGAGCTGGACAGGGCCCTCAGATGGTACCTAGAGCTTGAGGCCTGAGATGTTGATGCCTCCAGGGAGCTGGGTGGTGGTGCCCAAGGATGAGAAGAGGAGGAAAGTGGCTGCAGTGCCAGTCAGATGCTCTGATCTCCCACATGGCTCCAGCATGCTGCGGCCTGTTGAAACTGCCACAGTGAGTTCACAGCAGTCTGTGAGCTGAGGGTGGGTTGGGTCCACCCTCCAGGACTCATGCTCCAAGTCTTATCTTGAACCCCAGACTCTGGTCTTTGGGACTGTAGGACCCACAGTATCCTTTTGATTTGGATTTGTTTTCAGTTGCTAATGACACAAAAACTAAATGCTGCCAAACTTCCAGCCACCAGCTGGCCCCAAAGAAGCAGTGTTTTTACTCCTTAGCTGGAGGAGAGCCAGAGACAATAGTGTTGAGCACAAAGCCCGGAGTGTATCCACAGATCTACTACATTCACACCCACAAGCTCCCTGAATCTCAGAAGCCCATAGGACAGGGTTCTCTGCTCCCACACCTCCGTTGTCCTCTGTATTTCACCCTACCTTCCTCTTCTCATCCTCAGGCACCACCACCCAGCTCCCCGGAGGCACCGACATCTCAGGCCTCAAGCCCTCCACACCATCTGAGGGCCCTGTTCAGCTCTGTTGTCCCTCCATTGTTGTGCAGCGTTCACTCCTACCATTGCCCTGAAGTCACACCCTCACTGCCCCTGCATTCCCACCTCACCCCTGCATTCCCACCTCACTCATTCCTGCAGACTGGTGCTATACAGGAGAATATGCCAGATACCATCTATCTATCTATCTATCTATCTATCNACTCATTCCTGCAGACTGGTGCTATACAGGAGAATATGCCAGATACCATCTATCTATCTATCTATCTATCTATCTATCTATCTATCTATCTATCTTACTGCCCCCCTGCATTCCCACCTGACCACCCCTAGCATCCCCACCCCAGTCACCTCTGCATTCCCACCTCACCCCTGCATTCCCACCTCACCCCTGCATTCCCACCTCACTCACCCCTGCATTCTCACCTCACTCACCCCTGCATTTTCTCCTCACTCACCCCTGCATTCTCACCTCACTCACCCCTGCATTCCTACCTCACTGCTCTCTGCAAGTTCACCTCACTGCCCCCTGCATTCCCACCTCACTGATGATTCTCACCCCCATCGCTCCAGCAGCCACACAGCTCTGGTTCCCAGTATTCACACCTCTACTGCCTCCTAAGCCTCTAGTGTCCCCATGTATTCTGTGATCTGGGCTCTGGATGCCTATTCTTCTGCCTCATGGTCCTCTGTAGGATGATCCAAGCTAGAAAGTCACATGTTGGGTAGCCCTGTGGTCCTATTGGAGCCTAAGGGTGGATCATAGAACCCATGTCCACCTGTCTTGCTCCTCCCAACTCTCCATCATGCACATATGTGTGTGTGTATATACATGTGTGTTTGTATGTATGTATGTATGTGTGTGTATATATATGTGTGTGTGTGTGTGTGTGTGTGTGTGTGTTTACCCACACACATGCACACACACATGTACACACACAGAACCCTGCAGTTCCCTTGGTGGGCAAGGCACAGAGATGGAAAGGGCTTGCTACAGAAAACTCGATGCTCTCCAGCATGGCTGTCGCTGATGCCACCTGCCCCTAAGCTCTGCCTTGTTTCTGCCCCACGACCAGGTCTTCCCATCACCAGGGCACAGGTCCTCAGCTGGCACAGGGATGTGTTCACTTAGGGGCCGCGTGAGGAGCTGCCATTGCGGTGGCTGGGGTGTGCCTTTGGGGATGCCGTTCCCCAGAGAGAGGGAGTGAAGAACACACTTTCTTCCTTGCATCGCTTCCTTTTCTGGGCAAGCCATGAGGATGCGCGGAGCTGTGGCAGCCATCTTGTGATGACAGAAGACCTGGATCAGAGCAGAGAGGCGAATCTAGGTTGAAGTTTGTGGTGCAAACCACGCCTTAGTTCACGAAATGAAGACAGCAGGGGAAACCCTGAGTGCGTCCCACTGCTCTGTGTCAGAGGCTGACTTCATGCTAACCCAGTATGTTTAGCCCAGCTCTTCTCAAGACTAAGCTCCTTAGAAGACCAGTGTTTCCTTTGAATAAAAGTCCGTTCTAATACTGTAGCTAATGTTTTAAATTTTATCTACTTTATCTATTTTATCTAACATTTTAAAATACGTGGTTGTCACTCCTTGCAGTCACAACTCTTGGACATGAATTCAGTGGTCTCTTCTCCAGAGTGGCAGATTTGAGGAGAGGATAATTTTACCCAGGAGTAACCACATGTCCCTCCTCGGTATTATAATGATAAAATATCCAAGGCAGGCTGCTTTATAAAGAGAGGGGTTTATCTGGGCTCACAGTTTTAAAAGTCAAATCTCTAGGTGCATCTTGTGGTACCTTCTTGATATCGAGTTCTTGGGCAGCCCAGGCACCCCCCCCACCATGGTAAGATAGGGCGCATACATGCACATACTCTGGTCCCATGCCCATGGTGGTCTCCTTATAAAGCCACAGCATTCAACTGCACACTCAACCTCCTGACATTGTCCGATCCTAAAGAACTTCTGTAGGCCCCATCTCTGCAGCAAGGTGAGATTTCTGCCCCCTTTCACTCACGTAGGATGATTATATGTCATCACGCCTATCCTTGGGGCCTTTCACTCACGTAGGAAGATTATACATCATCACATCTATCCTTGGGGCATTCCACACAGTAGACCTGCAGACCAAGAGCCAGAAAATGCAGTCTCCCTGGCAGAGCTTATCAGAACCTGCCACAGGGGTCATGCCATCTATCAGGGGTAGGCCCTGGGCAGGAAGGCCAGGTGAGCTCTGAGATAAGGCTTGAATATTAAGCAAGTTTTGACAGCAACCCTAAAAGACTGAAGTAAAGAGTATGTGTGTGGTCACAGTGAAATTATGCCAGTAATGTGGGGGGTTGACACCCACCTTCAGGATAGTTCCCTGCTATAGACAGGAAGGTTCTGGGTGTGTAAGACCATCAGCTTTCTTTCTTTTTTTTTTTTTTAAAGATTTATTTATTTATTATATGTAAGTACACTGTAGCTGTCTTCAGACACTCCAGAAGAGGGTGTCAGATCTTGTTATGGATGGTTATGAGCCACCATGTGATTGCTGGGATTTGAACTCCGGACCTTTGGAAGAGCAGTCAGGTGCTCTTACCCACTGAGCCATCTCACCAACCCGACCATCAGCTTTCTTACCCCATGATGTGTATGCTTTCCACTTTCATGGCAATCCCTTGAGGGTTCTGCCAGTACCACCTAACCCCACAGCTGCAGGGGCAAGTTTTCACCTTAGACATCTATGGAGCCAGGGGCACGGCATCCAGACTCTTTCAGGTGATTGCAAGAACTTGTGCTGAGCACAGGTCTCTGGCTGAACCAAGTGTGCACAGTGCAGCTGG
Organism: Mus pahari; assembly: GCF_900095145.1. Lineage (NCBI taxonomy): Eukaryota > Metazoa > Chordata > Mammalia > Rodentia > Muridae > Mus > Mus pahari. The sequence goes on along the minus strand of NC_034596.1, from coordinate 106,729,674 downwards.
CTTGGCTCCTCTGGGGGGTCCCGGAAGCTTCATCTTCTGCCCCCTGGCTTGGGGTTTGGGGCTTCATACACTTCACAGGTCCTAGAACCTCCAAGCAAATATCAATGCCTCTGACTCTGGGCAGGGTAGCTTATGTGTCCTTCAGGGCCCTAAACCAAGGTGGCTGAGTGTAGAAGGGCTCTGGGCTTCTGTGGGAGAGGCAGCCCTCTGACCCTACAGCACAGGGAAGGGAACCTGTCACCCCCAAGCTGCAGCATCTCTTTGTCTGGATTCTAGGGTGCCCTCTGCTCTGTTCTGGAGGTTTGACACTCCCAGGACAGTTTTCTGCCACAGTCTGAAAAGAGTCAACAGAGAGTTCAAGGAAAAGAGAGTTTCTTATTTATTATCAGGATAAAGATAGCAGACGCCAGAAGAGTGGGGATAAGCCTCTCCCCTCCCCGAATTTTGCTTAAAACATTTTATGTACATGTGTGTCTGCTTGTCTGTCTAATGTGCCACATATGTGCAAGTCTCCTTAGAGACCAGAAGAGGGCGTCAGATCTCCTGGAGCAGGAGTGACAGGGCGTTGCCAGCCAGCTTGCGGGTGCTGGGAACAGAACTTGGATTCTGAGCAGCCACTGCTGTTTACAGCGGAGCCAGGCTGGCCTTGAACTCACAGAGTCCCGCTTGCTTCCGCCTCCCCAGCGCTGAAGCTAGAGGTGTGTGTTACCAGCCCTCTTTTGTCTGCCTCTTGAATGCTGGGATTACATGTGTGTACTACCATATCTAGCTTAAGATACTTTTTCCTAGTATGTGTATGTGGTGTGGTTACATGTGTATGCATGTTTGAATGTGTGTGTGTGTGTGTGTGTGTGTGTGTGTGTGTGTGTGGCCCCAGGTTTGTTAGGTGTCTTCCTCAGTTGCTTCCCCAGACTGAGGCCGAGTCTCTCACTTGAACCCGGAACACTCTGATTTTGCTAGTGTGGTCATCCCCAGCTTCTGGGATGTAGGTGCTGGGGATCAGACCCCAGTGCTGATGCTCCTGTGTCAAGCACACACTTGCTGAACCATCACCCAAGCTCCAAAGATACTTTTTAAAAATCATGGCGCTAGCCCTGAATCCCTAGGCTCAAGTGATCTTCCAGCCCCAGTTCCCTTGAGATCTAGAACTACATGTATCTGATGCCATGCACTGCTTAATGCTTGAGCACAGTCTGTGTGCTATTAAAAAACATATTCCAAAGAACCAGTATGCTCCAAGCAGTGGTAGAGCACGTCTTTAATCCTAGCACTCAAGAGGCAGAAGCAGGCAGATCTCTTGTTAGAGGCCAGCCTGGTCAACAGGGTGATTTCCAGGACAGCCAGGGTTACACAGAGAAACCCTGCCCTGAAGAAGGAGGAGGATGAGGAGGAAGAGGAGGAAGAGAAGGAAGAGGAGGAGGAGGAGGAGGAGGAGGAGGAGGA